>NW_026884818.1:0-58976 GCF_032173495.1 Musca vetustissima | reverse complement strand
CGTATCGGCCCCGTACCACTTTACTACTTTCCTTGCTGGTTTTAGACTTAATTTAGTGTACTATGCCAAATTTCGTACAAATCGAAGGATATATAGGGACTTTGGTGCACTATTTACATAAAATCGTACGAAAATATATATGGTAGCTATATCGAAAGCTGAACCGATTTTACGAAACTTATTACACTTCATCCCAGACTTAATTCAGCAAAATCGAAACAAAGGAAACTTTTTATGCGCAACATAAAATTTTTTTTCCACTGTATCATTTTTATTATCTCGTTATCAGCTTGATATATCTTCCGTATTTAAAAAAAAATCGTTACGTTCACAAAAGACAACTTTAAATCTCATATAAAATAATTAAAACGCGTCTTATTTGCCTCCTTAAATCTATCGGAAGATAATTAGCATCCACATAAAAGTGCAGTCAGAAAGACATGTTAAACATACACACATACACTTATGTGTAGCCAATATAAGAATGAATGTTCATAACATGTCCATACACCATTATTAAATGATAAAGAGAAAGTCTCGGATGATGGTATCTGATGACATTGAGGTGGCAACGTTGATGAGGGTGATGATGATTACCGTTGCCCTTATTTAATGAAAACATCAACATTCAAACAGTATTAACACATGCAACGGCAAACAACCATAACATCAGGCAAGGCAGCCATGACAACAAAGATATTCATGTACATACGTACATATTTACATTAATACAATGAAATAAATGCATTAAAACATTCGTTCATTAATTTAGCTTGAAGAGATGACAATGAAAATTTCTTCAGAGATCAGATTCAGAGCAGAAGAGAAGAGATTCATTAAATATTGTCATATCGAAGATTATTAGCAATATTTAATGATTTAACATAGGGTAGAAAATCTCCATGCCAAAAACCAGTAAGGAAAGTAGTAAAATATGACAGAGCTGGCCATATATTTACAAGAGCAGGCGGAAACTTCTTAGCCTAGTACAAAAAGCGCGGTATAAACAGAAAAAAGTTAAGTGTTTTGGAAACTTCCATCTCTGTTATGAACACGTGTTAATTTTGGTTTCGATCTGGCAACTCTTTCATATAGAAAAGGTGTTCAAAAAAGACGCATCCGCAAATTTTTTTACAATTGAAAAATTAGAAACGCGCGCTGTCGTTAAATATTTACATAAAAAAGTTTTATCGGGACAAGAAATTCATAACGAAATTGTGAATGTGTTAGGTGAAAGCGTTCCTTCATATGCAACAGTAACCAGTAAGGAAAGTAGTAAAGTCGGACGGGGCCGACTATATGATACCCTTCACCACTTTGAGTATATTCAACAGATGAATCCTAACAGACGTCGCATTTTTAAAGGACCAGTAAAATGAAATTGGAACCATAAACACGTCATTCTGCAACCGATACTAAATTGTTCATTTGGTCAAATATATAAGCTATATCTAAATCTGAGCTGTTTTCAGGAAACTCAACACACATCTAGACCTAATTCATTACGCTGTGTCAAATCTAGTGCAAACCGAAATATATTAAGAGACTTTGGTGCAACATTTACATTAAATCGGACGAAAATATATTGGGAGCTATATCTAAATCCGAACCGGTTTTCAGGAAACTTAACACACATCATTCGAGACCTAATTTGTTACGCTGTGCCAAATTTCTTGCTTAAATCGACTCAGAAAGTGATTCTATGCATATTCTCAAAAGGAACCATGTGTCTATCGCGTTTCCTTTTGCCTGTTACAAACATATGCACAAAGACATAATACCCTGTACCACAGTGGGGTTAAGGGTATAAAGAGAATTTGGTTCAAGAACCTCAAAATACCGAAAATTAAGGGGTACCCTTGTAAAGGGGGCTATTATAAAAATTTACCAATATTTATAATTTACTAGCTGACCCGGCAAACTTTGTTTTGCCTTATTAAAATTGCATCAATATAAGGTTGATAATAACCATTTGCCACAAAGTTTATGTCAATAAAAAGTTTTAACTGATACCCCAATGCAAGCACATAACATTTGATAATTTGGTAGAACTTATACCACCAAATGTTTTTTCAATAGAAGATCATGTTTTGTTACTGCTCCAACGTTTTTACATTATCTTATTTGTCTATTCTTGAAGGATTCTTAATTACAATATCATTTTGTCTGTCCTTTTGATTTGTATATCGAAATCAGAATATAACTCGGAAACTTTTAGATTTGGCATAGAAATTTAGTGGTTTCCGCTCAGTTATATGTATATTTCATTTGTAAACAAATTATTAGTTTTCAGATTGCCGTTATAAATTTGTATATGTTTGCTATATATTCTATAGCGGGACCCGTGGCGCTTCGCTGCCCCTGCTGAAGTTATAAAATTTAGATTTATATATTATCAATTAGTAAGCATCCTATATACAACTCCAGTAGTTACTAATTTTAATTTAAAAATTAGGTAAACCCTGGTATTTGTATATGCTCGCATTAACACTACAAAAGAGTGTGAAATGTCCATGTTGTAGTAGTTGTATAGTAGTTATTAAATAATTTGCTGTTTTCTGTAATGGTGGTAATTTTTGTTTTCTTGAAACACAATTTTTTCGCAAAGTAACAACAATTCAAAAATTATAATGTCAATACTTTTTATCATTTTTACACAATCGATCACCTCCATCTGTTTCCTCATCCACAAAATGGCATTAAAAAAAAAAGTGGTGTATCTGATGAATTTAACCTATCCCAGTCTCTGACTTTTTCCAGATGATAAAACGATGTATAATTAAAATGCACACTACTCACTTCAATGTTTTTACTTTTGTTTTTTTTTTTAATGCAAATAACATTTGGTCTGTTCCAGTACTTTTTTTAATATTAAAGGTAGTAAAAGGAAAATATTTCAAAATCGCTCTCAGAGTACAAAATAATTTGAAAAGTTCTGGATGGCAATACTTCAAAATGAACATAACAGCCAATCAGAAGTAGGCATTCATTTTTACTATTTTTACTCGGCCAAATTTCTCGAGTAAAAGTTTACAATGAGAGCACCATTTTGTTTTGTGCTCTCTTAAATTTTATTCAATGTTTTACCAGTTTTGTGGGTTCAGGGACGGGTTTCGAGTAAAAAGTTGCAAAACTTTTAAAATTAGAAGATTCTTTTAAATTTTGGAACGGAACTATTTTGTTTGATTTTGTTCAAAATATACTTGTTTTCACAAAATGACAAAAATGGAAAATTATAATGTCAACCTTTTTTTTTATTTTTACACTTTTTTAATTCAATATACATATGTATGTACATACATATCCTAATCGTTCGAAAATATATCCTCATCGGATGATGAGTATTTGTATCCATGTTACTCAACCATATTTTCAAGACGCTACCTTAAGATATATCTATAGAAAATGTTCAACATATGTATGTACATTCTTTAAGATGTATGAATACTTTTGATGCTATTACTCCTCAGTTTTATCTAACCTATGTTACTTTAACCTATGTTACTTCCATGGGATCGCTTGACTTACCATGAACATATTAGTAAAATCTGCTTAGTGGTTTTTCAGTCCAAAAACAATAAGTTTTCTATATTCTACGTATAGATTTAAATACAATGAGGTGTGCATTTTCACTAGTCCGCGGTCATGTTGTGTGGATGATGCGTATAGTTTGAAGTCGGTATCTATAACCGTACTTAAGATATACACAAATTACATGTTCATAATTTTTGAAGTATGATTACGTTCGATGCTATAACACCGCATCTTCGGGAAATCTTAGAAGTTTATATAGCATATGTTATTCCCAAGGCATGTTATCACGTTCTGTGAAAATCTCAGTAAAATCTTTTCAGCATTTTCAGAGTCTACAAACAAAATATTTTTAATTTTCAATATGCAGATTTTTAAAATGCAGTAAAAAGTGAATTTTCTGTTGATCGTACCATGCTCATTTTTGTATGGGTGGTGTGTATTCGCACCTTCGTTAATCAGGCAAATTTTGAAAACGGTATCTGCAACCGTTCTTAAGATAAACGCATATTACATGTTCAGAAATTTTGAGGTATGTTTACTATTGATGCTATAACTCCGCATCCACGCGGAATTTTTGAAGTTTATCTAGCCTATGTTACTTTCAGGGCATGCCATGACATACTGTGTAAATCTCATTTACATCTGTTCAGCGGTTTTGGCGTCTATCGGTAACATACAAACAAACAAACAAATTTTTTTCTATTTTATATATATAGATAGTGGAAAGATTTGTTACCTAATAAGAACTCGACGTACTAAAGTACAGTCAATTCGGGGGTACCATTATATGAGGACTACCAGAAAAACTGGACCTATATTTAAAAATTTTAGTGGAGTAATTTGGTACCCAATAAGAACCCAACGTACAATTTTTCAGAGAATTCAGTTATACAACGAGCCCAAGAACCCGAAAATACCAAAAATTGGGGGTACCCTTATATATGGGGCTCTCCGATGAAATGGACCGTTATTTATAATTTTTGGTCGGGAGATTTGCTACCCAATAAGAACTCAAAGTACCAAATTTCAGCGAATTCAATAAAAAAAACGCGCTCAAGAACCCCAAAATACTGAAAATTTGGGGGTACCCTTATATGGGAGCTATGCCTAAACGTGGACCGATGTTCTCCAATTTCAATAGTGTTCGTCCTTGGGCCAATTAAGTGACCTGTGCCAAATTTCATCCAAATCGGATCATAAATGCGACCTGTACTTTGTTAACAAAAATACATGGACGGACGGACAGACGGACATGCATAAATCGTCTCAGAAAGAGATTCTATGCATCTTCTCAAAAGGAACCATGGGTCTATCTCGATTATTTTTGCCTGTTACAAACATATGCACAAAGACATAATACCCTGTACCACAGTGTGGTGAAGGGTGTAACAGACTGGTTCATGCGAGAATGGTACATTGGTGTTTGGCTGCGGCTTAGCTCGCCGAATGGGTAGGTTCTTCTCTCGCTGGACTGCACATATAATATTTAGTTGTACCATGCTTAATTTTTGTAACGTTTGTAAATTTAAAAATGATTGAGAAAAAGAAAACTAAAGTAAATCAGAAGCATTTAAATATAAACCACATTTTCAATATTCAATTCAAAATGAACACAGTTCAGATTTCCATTCTTGTGAGGTTTGGATGTTGATCCTCAATGGCTTTGCCCACCCCATATGACTTATTCAGTCATCCATGGTATTTTCATACCATTTATATAATTTTGAAAATACCCCATATACACTTTTCTACCACTATCTAAGAAATATTCAACCCATTATTGAATATAAAATCAACACATTTTATTATATTTATATTAGGTTCAAAAATTAATTATTACTTCTAAATTATGCTTCATTTTTATTCAATTAATTTTATGTTATAATTTCTTTATTAACCTTATTTTTTTATCAGCAATATTTTATATAATAATATATATATTTTTTTTACATCAATAAACTTATATTAGTATTAAATTAGTATTAAATTTCAATTTTTTATCTTATGTACATATTTTTGATTTTTTATTTATGATAATTCATTCGTAACTCTCTCATATTAATAGTAGTCTTTAAGATTTATGTTGAAGTATTATTAATTTTATAAATATTTATATATAAGGTAGATTTTTTTTTTAAATTTATAATATTATCAATCGATTTTTTCATTTTTTTTAAATTTTCCATAAAACATTTATATTCATGATACCCATAGATATTTCATGAATACCCTTAATGTTGTATAACAGTAAGGAGAAATCAAACGCCTCAAACTATACTTTGAAAATTAATGTTGGCAATGTTCTTAAAATTTGTTCAATGCCAATTTTATAAAAAGTAGGTTAGGCAACATTTTCTGAAGATTTTGGTTTTCGTACTCACTTTTTTTGTTTTTGAGATTTAGAAAATACTGGGTGACCTTACTTTTCTATCATTTGGTTACCATGTATTTACTCGGGATATCGGTGCCTCCATCTCTATTTCATGGTTGCAGTTATTACTGCAAATGCAAGTATTGATGTCGCCTTGATGTGGTACTGTGATCTTTGCCACGATATCCTAATAAGACAAATTTGATTTGTAAAAAAAATTATACCTCCTAAATATCACTAAACACCAAAAGTAATAATTTTTTTTTTTGATAAAACTGCTTACCCGAGATTGCAATATTTTCATTTATCGTTATATATAAATTTTTACTAATCAGTGTGATTTTATTGCCCAAATTTAGCACTAAAAATAAATGTTGTCAGTATTACACAACTGATATAAAAAAAACTAATAATTTTGGACTTCACCTTTACTTCAAACTTCTCTGTTCGAGTACGAAAAACTGAATATCCAAGGTGACTTTGAAATTGTAAAAACTCACATGTTGGAGTTTTTCCTTAGTTCTAAAAGGGTAACATTTTCCAACTGTGTTGGATCCTGTCTTATTTTAATGTCCAGATTCACATGTAGGGGGCAGAATTAATAGCATATTCAGAGGTCTTGTTTTATGATATTATGCATATATAAATAACAACAATTGGTTCCAATTATTCATATATAAAAAAACAATCGATTAATCGTGGATGTTGGAACCAATCTATAAATAACAGATTTGACTATTTTATAAAATGATCATTCATTACATCGAAGTTTTTCCTTTGTACTGAAAATCGTACAACTTCCTATCGAACCATTATGTGTAATAACGCCATCCTGAAATAAAGGTTCATTAATCGACCACAGAATCCCTAACGCTGTTTATTTACATTTGTAGCTGCGGTGTATAAAATGGAAAATATTAATCAAGAAACAAAAGAAAATGAAAGATTTTATTGAATTATTGGCTACAGCCCGGATGTGGCTGTCACAGTTAGAAAGAATTGAGTACTTACGACTTATCCTGTTGCCTGAGCGATGGAAGATTCTTTTGAGACTTCGCTGCCATTCTTGTTTAATTTTAAGGAAATTCTTGATTTTGTCTAATTATGGCATGTCTCTGTCCTTCATTTCAACTTTCTGTGAGTGCAATTCATGAATATTGGAGATCCGATTCTTAAAATCGTTGATTACATCATCAATATCGTCATTCTCCAGATTTCTGTTGATAATGACCCCTATCATTTGCTGCGAAGTAATGTCTATATCCCAGCGAAAACTATGCCAATTGGTGTTTTTATAAGATGTAAAAATTTGAGGTTGATTTACAGAAATATTGAAGCCGTCAAATTCGGTTTCCAGCTTTATAGGAAAATGGTCTGAGAGTGTGAGCTTTGTAAATATTGTATAGTTTGGATTACTTCTGTTGACCAAGTGAGAGCTAATTAAAAATGATCTAGAAATGAAGGACAAGAATCAGATAGTCGGATGACCTCAATCGAATTTTCTTCCAACCAGGAACGTAAAACTTTACCATTAGAGTTTTCATAGATACCACCCAAATTTGGGCTTTCGAAATTTATATCGCCTCCCAGAATAAATCCGTCAAATTTTTTTGGATAATTGAATTAATTTACAAATTGATCCAAACATATATTTTTTAGATGAGTTGTTAAATGTCATTTCAATTCCTAAGAGTGCGGAACACAAGCCTATATCAGTTGAAGATATTCTTTCAAATTTAATTGGGGTTTCGACAAATACTCCAACGCCAATGGAGGAATTGTAGTAAACAAATGTGTATCCACTTAACTTTACGCGCCTTTTATTTCTCAATGGCATTCTCGTATAAAGGCTACGTCTATATTGTTGTGATGCAATATGTTATTCAATTCCAACTGTCGACGTCTATCCACAAGGGATCGCACATTAAAAGTTAAGGAAGAAGAAATATGGTTCCATCCCGTATCTCGACATACTTATAAGGAGAGAAGACGGCAACATTGAACTTGATTGGTACCAAAAACCTACCGCCTCTGGTCGCATATTAAATTTCTACTCCAAACACCCTAAACAAATGTTTATTATCACAGGAAGAAATCTTATAAACAGAATATTAAATATCAGCGACAATAAGTTCCAACAAAAAATACTGACCAAAAACTGTTTCCCAAAAGTAATAATAGAAAATTTATTAAACAAATATAACATGACAAAAACGAAGGAGAAAACAGAAAAACATTATAAATCAATGATTTATATTCCGGGAATATCTTTTTTCCATCTATATAAAAGAAAATCTTTTTTGAAATAAAAAGGGCACATGATGGGAATATTTTAAATAGATACTGGTTTGTGTTAAAAATTTTAAATAGATACTGATTGCTCACACAACAGCTGATTTGAAGTAAGGCTGGTTACTATATGACAAAGATAAATTGCAGATAGCAACTAGGACAAACAATACACTCAAATGCTTATTTACAAATACTAAAAGTAAAATTCCTATTACTGATAGACATAACGTTATATACCGTATTGAATGTGATGGATCGAAAGATGAAAAATGTGGAAAAATGTATGTGGGTACCACGAAAAACAAACTTAAAAAAAGATTATCCGGACACAAATCAGACATAAAATTAAGGAACCAAAACAACAATCAAAAAACCGCTGTAAACTTAATAATCACATATCAAACTTTGAGAACAATTACAACAGAAGGTTAACATTGGAGATGTTACATATTAATAACATACCAACAAACTTAAAAATAAATTATAAAAGCGATACCGATAATGCAGCATATTGTTATCGACATTTGACAAGGAAGAGATCGTGCAATACATGGAAATAATCAGTGCAATATCAACTATAGACAATTGTAGTACAACTACATTAGCTATTAAGAAAAACTTGACTATTATTATGTAGATGTAAGAAATCTCTTTTTTGAAAATTTGTAATAACGATTTTGTGTCTACACCAAATTGCTGTGATAATAATATTAAATGTATGTTTTCATAAATAGATCACCCCTGAAGATGCAATTTAATAATTGCGAAATATCGGGAAATATTTGAATAAATAAACTAATTTAAAAAAAGACCTCAAGCTCAAAGAATCTCATTACTGGAATATCAACAAAAAAGGTCGAAAAAACACTCAACATAAGTCCTTCGAGATGAGCTACATGATCGGAGTTGCAATGAAAAGGAAAGCCAGAGAGATACTACATTCCCACCACTATGCGACGCGTTCTGGTGTGATGCCAAATGTCCGAACCTTGACACGGTTGAATTTAATTCGTAGATGCAATTTCGCAACAATAGCCAACTTATCAAGTAAAGACATTTGTAAGCCACATTTCCCAATATGCCTGATGAGCCGCTTAACCAACGGCGAAACGCGTCGCATAGTGGTGGGAATGTAGTATCTCTCTGGCTTTTCTTTTCATTGCAACTCCGATCATGTAGCTCATCTCGAAAGAGAAATTAATAAATAAAACTTTTACATGAATGATCTTCGCCCTAAAAAGGCATAAAAACAAAACTCATAAGTCCTTACTTTTATTTAGAAGCGCCATTTTTTTTTTGCTTCACTTTTTGCCAAGTTTTTATATTCTCTCAAGAATGTCTCCACTTCTTGTTCCAATATAAGTTACTCTGGTTCTAGAAACATATTGGCAAGCTTAAGAAAGTCTTGAATAATTTGCGGTTTATGTCAATTTCCTGCCGATTTATGGGGACAGTATTAAATAGACTGGCGAATGTTTTACCAGGCGGGAGATGTGTCCCCACAATTCTTTCTCGGGAGCAAGGATACCAAGAAAAGACCAGTGTCGAAATTTTGTTTTGCGGATGACGGTGTTTCAAATTTTGTAACATGGGCAATAGTGTTGGTAAGAAATTTATTAAATTCTTCCTTTATGTTTTCTGCGTCATAAGAATAAAGCCCTCGAATAATCAGGGAGACCTGTTTCTGTTCCTTTGGGGTGAAAGAATATGAAGAATTTTTTAGATCTTAAAATTGCCGTCATTGATGCATTCTCTTTTGGATCGGCAAACTATAATTTGGAAGCTTGTACTGATGATTTTAACGTCTTGACGTTAAATACAAAGATTGGCGGACACCATGTGAATACAAAGATTGGCGGACACCAATGATGTTAAATTGGCGTTGTTTGTTTTTGTATTGCTGACAGGGGTAGAAACCTCGATGTCAATGTCTGCTAGTGCGCCTAGAATACCAAATTTGTTCTGATCTTGAGGATTATAGTTCGATAACTTCTGTGCAAGATCAGAAATATCCACATTTATTGGAGATGCTGCGCCATCAATTCTGTCGTTTGCGTTCATTTTGTATGTTGGGTATTGTTTATGTTTTTTGATTGTTTGATACTGCCAGTAAGGTGTTTGTGGAAGTTAGTGCTATAACTTCCGTAACGTCATGCTCCATGTCGTAAGGAATATTCTCAGGTTCCTCCATTGCAATATTATGCAAATAGGAAACCTATTGTAATTGTTTTATTAAAATATCCACGATTTCAAAGAACCTCGGTTAAAATTGTACGTCTTCTTCAGGGATCTAAAGTCCGATCAGTAAGAAAGTGATAATGCTTCTCCATTGAGAGTAAGAAACCAGAATTTTTATCTGCCTCTCCAAACATTGGACGATGATGATATTGATAATCAATAGCAATGATAAGGTTATTATCGATAATTCGATAAAAGTTAATATATCTTCAATTACTATACTCAAGTGCAAAACTGAGCAATTACATGAATTGTGTAGAATTCTGAAAATGTCAGATTATTCAATTTCAATTGCTCTGAAATTATTTTTATCAAAGGATACTGATGTTCAAACTGTCTGCAAATCTCCTAAAAACGAATCTAGCTGTTGATTTTTTTACGTCCACAGCAAAGCATGAAAAACCTTATATGGCCATTCTTCTAGATCTGGGCAAGGTGGACCCGAATGTTGTGAAAAAACCTTATTAAAATGGGTTTAAAATGTATTGATGTGCAGTGAGTAACCAAAAAGAGTGAAATCGCATTCAGGAACATGTTTTATATGTAGTGTATATCCAAAGGAAATCCATTACACTTATCAGAATTCGATGGGAGTATCAAAAGCCAAACAGGAACAAATTAACACAATGTCACTACTGTCAGATATTTGGACACGGATCAAACCGTTGCAACGTTAAAACTTTCTGCGGAAACTGTGCCGGAAATCATAAAACTGCTGAATGTAAAGTTTCAACACCATTCCAATTGCAATGGCGAACAAATCTCTATCTCTCGACGGTCTAGCAAGGAAGACATACATTGATATAAGACCAAAATATTAGCCCAGAAGTCACAGCAAACCGCCTGTTCAATTTGACAGCAGTTTTAATTTCAATATGTAAATATATAATGCAATGTTCCCCAACAATCTGAACCAAGAACAAACAATTCCCAATAATAACTGGAGTCCTCCACAAGATTCTTCCAATAAATTGTTTTCCCTTGAAGAGATGACAAAAATTAACCACACGTTGTCGTCTCCTGACTGTGAAAACGATAAAACGTCTGTGCTAACGACATTATCAATTTTTTCATAATGAGTTCATCATCTAATACAGCCGCTTTTGAACTAGATATTCAAAAACAAACCGTCGGTCCTAAATTTTTATTAATGAAAAGAATAAACAGTGAAGAAACCTTAATAAATGTTTCACCATATCTTATTAAAAAGTGATCCATAGTGTATGCGGTGAAGTTAATATGTGTAAAAAACTACGAAGCGGAGAAATTCTCCTAAAAACAAAAAAAAAAAATGCCACACAAGCAACAAAAATCCATGGCACAATAAATAGGTAGTCCATTTAGCGCAGCTGACAGAAGGTCGGACAAAAACAAAGGTTTTTGTTGTAATATGGAATTAAAGCAACAAAATGTTATTGAAATGAAAAAGATTTTAAAACGTTCAATGATTCTAGTATTGAAACCGCACTTATAATTTTAACTTTTTCATCAATAAACCTACCGGAGAGCATCTACATAGGTTACGAAAAATCTGTTATACGACCATTTATACCCATGCCACTTCGATGCCGAAAATGCGTTGACTATGGTCATTTGATTAATAATTGCGAAATATCGGGAAATATTTGAATAAATAAACTAATTTAAAAAAAGAAGCTCAAAGAATCTCATTACTGGAATATCAACAAAAAAGGTCAAAAAACAATCAACATAAGTCCTTCGAGATGAGCTACATGATCGGAGTTGCAATGAAAAGGAAAGCCAGAGAGATACTACATTCCCACCACTCAATTCTGTCGTTTGCGTTCATTTTGTATGTTGGGTATTGTTTGTGTTTTTTGATTGTTTGATACTGCCAGTAAGGTGTTTGTGGAAGTTAGTGCTATAACTTCCGTAACGTCATGCTCCATGTCGTAAGGAATATTCTCAGGTTCCTCCATTGCAATATTATGCAAATAGGAAACCTATTGTAATGTTTTATTAAAATATCCACGATTTCAAAGAACCTCGGTTAAAATTGTACGTCTTCTTCAGGGATCTAAAGTCCGATCAGTAAGAAAGTGATAATGCTTCTCCATTGAGAGTAAGAAACCAGAATTTTTATCTGCCTCTCCAAACATTGGACGATGATGATATTGACAATCAATAGCAATGATAAGGTTATTATCGATAATTCGATAAAAGTTAATATATCTTCAATTACTATACTCAAGTGCAAAACTGAGCAATTACATGAATTGTGTAGAATTCCGAAAATGCCAGATTATTCAATTTCTATTGGTCTGAAATTATTTTTCTCTAAGGATACTGATGTTCAAACTGTCTGCAAATCTCCTAAAAATGAATCTAGCTGTTGATTTTTTTACGTCCACAGCAAAGCATGAAAAACCTTATATGGCCATTCTTCTAGATCTGTAGGTCGATTCAGTAACTTATAACGATACGACAATCGACAATTTTGTCTACACAATAAATCGTTTGCAGTAACGAAAATGTTATTCTGTAAAAATGTAGACAAATTGTCGATAAACTTTCAAAAAGCTTTTAATTTTGAACATTTTGAAAACAAAATACATACAAATTCAGAACAAAACAGGGCATGTTCAATATTGAAAAATATTTGTCGATAAGTTAACTTCGAATATTTTGGTGTTGTTTGTTAACAACATTTTTAACAATTGTTGTTAAAAACTGTTGTAGAATTGAAACATTGTTTATTTTGTCGTTATAATATTTTATAGATTTGAGAATTGTTTAAATTTGATAGTGAATCGACCCACTGGGCAAGGTATACCCGAATGTTGTGATAAAAAACCTTATTAAAATGTTTTTAAAATGTATTGATGTGCAGTTAGTAACCAAAAAGAGTGAAACCGCTTTTAGGAACATGTTTTATATGTAGTGTATTTCCAAAGGCAATCCATTACACTTATCAGAATTCGATGGGAGTATCAAAAGCCAAACAGGAACAAATTAACACAATGTCACTACTGTCAGATATTTGGACACGGATCAAACCGTTGCAACGTTAAAACTTTCTGCGGAAACTGTGCCGGAAATCATAAAACTGCTGAATGTAAAGTTTCAACGCCATTCCAATTGCAATGGCGAACAAATCTCTATCTCTCGACGGTCCAGCAAGGAAGACATACATTGATATAAGACAAAAATATCAGCCTAGAAGTCACAGCAAACCGCCTGTTCAATTTGACAGCAGTTTTAATTTTAATATGTAAATATATAATGCAATGTTCCCCAACAATCTGAACCAAGAACAAACAATTCCCAATAATAACTGGAGTCCTCCACAAGATTCTTCCAATAATTTGTTTTCCCTTGAAGAGATGACAAAAATTAACCACACGTTGTCGTCTCCTGACTGTGAAAACGATAAAACGTCTGTGCTAACGACATTATCAATTTTTTCATAATGAGTTCATCATCTAATACAGCCGCCGAATAAACAGTGAAGAAACTTTAATAAATGTTTCACCATATCTTATTAAAAAGTGATCCATAGTGTATGCGGTGAAGTTAATATGTGTAAAAAACTACGAAGCGGAGAAATTCTCCTAAAAACAAAAAAAATGCCACACAAGCCACAAAAATCCATGGCACAATAAATAGGTAGTCCATTTGTTGTAATATGGAATTAAAGCAACAAAATGTTATTGAAATGAAAAAGATTTTAAAACGTTTCTATTATTGAAATGATTCTATTTTAACTTTTTCATCAATAAACCTACCGGAGAGCATCTACATAGGTTACGAAAAATCTGGTATACGACCATTTATACCCATGCCACTTCGATGCCGAAAATGCGTTGACTATGGTCATTTGATTAATGTATGCCAAGCTAATAACATTTGCACTGACTGCAGTGATGAAGGGCATTTAAACGACGATGATAAATGCGTTAAAACAACAAAATGCATTAACCGCATCAAAGAGAATCGGAGTGGAATTAACCACTCCGTTCTTAATAATCTTTTAAAATATAAATAACTTCAAACAATAAAAACCATCGAAAAAGTTGATCACAAAACATCATTAGAGAAATACAAACAACGTCACCCAAACGACATCTCTTTTGCAAAAATTGCTCGCAACGACGCCAAATATGACGATGTGCAATGTAACAAACATAACAACACAGCAGAAAAACATGATGAAAACGAAACCAATGAAACTCCAACAACAACATCAAAGATAAAGAAATCGACAACAGTCATTATTCTCCCAAAAAAATGCTTCTAAGCGGATGAGAAATGAATTCAAAAATAAAATCTCTCCAGCCAAAAACAACAAGAAAATGTGCACGAAGAATACAGATAATGAAGAAACGGATAGCGATGTTTAAACAACATGATACTTTCAGTATTGAGTATAATTATAATAATTATTTCGCTTTTATTTTGCATTTGGTTTTTTTGCTTGTTTTAAAATTCTATTATGGGTTTAACAATTTTACAATGAAACATAAAAGGTTACAGTAATAATTATATTGAATTACAAAATTTGATAAAAATGCATGACCCAAATATAATATCATTACAAGAAAATCATTTCTAAACCACTAGTAACATTCAGATTCCCTTCAACTACTGTTTATACTACTGTTTATATATACTACTGTTTATACTCTGCAATACTAGTCCACAATTCCATAGAACATGAATTTATTGCTACTATTGACAATATGGACGCAGTCGTAGTTAAAATCATATCGAATTACACTTTTTTACTTTACTCTACATATTTAAATCCATCAAGATCACGTAAGTCTTTTCTCACTCTCAAATCCAGTTCTTATTGCAGGAAACGTGTATAGCTGGCACCCTCTTCGGGGCTCTAGGGGAAAAATATTGGCAAAATTCATAACAACCTCAAACTTAATGATATTAAACAATGGTTCAGCAACTCATTTCTCCACTCATAAAACTTTTACACATATCGTTAATCTCTGTTACGTTAATATTATTACGTTAATCTCTGCTGTCTTATCAATACCCTCAAATTGGAAAATTTAAAGCGACCCCTATGGAAGCGTTCACTTTCCTATAATTACTACTCTTTTTACAGAAAATAACATTTCCAATCAAAATCGTCTCAAACCACCTTTCAATACAAAAAGAGTAGATTGGGGCCACTACAAGTATTTGTCAGATAAGTTAAGTCTTGAAAGACCATACAATGAGAACATTAACAAAGAAGCAACCAACATTCAAAAAATTATCCTCAATTCAAAGCTCAAGTTAAAAAACGTGAAGTTCCCTGGTGGAATAGCAAAATAAACCACTTTAAACGACAAAGAAACCACCTGTTTAATATATTTAGAAGAAATATAACAAATGACAACCTTATCAATTACCGCAAAGCTAATGCTGTCTATAAGAGAGAACTAAAACATTCTAAAAAAAATTTCTGTTGAAAAGTTAACCTCTCAAATAAATAACGGCAGTCAAACAGATACGATTTGGAATAATAACCGTAAATAATATTAACATTTTTATTAAATTGAAGTGATCTTCTGCTCATTTTGTGCTCCTTGGTTTTGTAGTTATTTTTACTACAATCTGCAATATTTTATGCTTTTTTTGTGCTTCGGCTTTGAACGATTTTACGTGCTTTGAAATGCCGCCACTTTGCTATGTTTGCAATGAACATATTGCTAAATCAAAATATAAAATTGGATGCACAGGTTGTGTCAATTTTTTCCATTTGGATTGTGTTGGAATTTCGTAGTGGAATTGCTGATGGTGACAATTTTATTTCCTTGCGTCGACTGCAGAATGATTTGATGTCGTCCATGAAACTGCAGATGGACTCTTACATGGCAAAATGTTTGTCAGAGTTTAAATCTAAAACTGCTGCTCTTTTTGACCTCTATAAGGCTCAAATTTCTGAGATCAAGGATGATGTGTGTGACCTCAAGAAGACTGAAAAAAGGTTGTCTGAGAGAATTCAAGCTTTAGAGTCTCAAAATTACATTCTTCAGCGTAGGCTCAATAGAGCGAATATTTAAATTAGAGGTCTACCAAGCAACATTACTGATCTTGGGCGGCAAACCATTGCGCTAGCTAAATTATGTGATGTGCAGTTGACTCCTGTAGAGTTGCATCATTGTTGTTATATCTCAGACCGTAAAGCAGTTCTTGTGAAGTTCAATTGGATTCAGAAGAGAGATGAAATTGTGCGGAAATTTTTTAAGAAAGGTCGGATTTTGCTGAAGGTTATTATGGAGAACTGTGTTTTGGAGTCCCGTGTTTATATTAATGATCATCTAATGAAGTCAACATCTAAACTGGTCTATGGTCTACTGGTCTTGCAGAGGATTGCTCAAAAAGAAACAAATCATGAAATTTAGACTAATGGGTCGATTACGGATGGCAACTATAGTTTAGTGGCGTTGCCAGTTGCCAAATTTGAATTATGGATGGCAACTGGAGTCAACGTCAGTTGCTTTACATATAATTTTTCGGCAACCATTTATTTCTGACTGCTGTTTAGTGTTTAGCAATAATAACTGAAATTTGTAAAATTACTACCAAAGAACAATTTGAGGTCTTAATTTCCCGGACTTTTGGTTAAACCAAAGCCACTATCGATGATGTGTGGAAGGCCATTTCAGAGGACCTTAACTGCTATGGCCCACCAATACGCACTCCAAATGAATGGCAGAGAGTGTGGGTTCATTTTAAGGCAATGTTGAAAAAGAAGATGGCGCAAAATAAAAGAAACCATAACATCACCGGAGGTGGACCATCGCAAGAAGTGTCGTTATCAGCATTGGAGCAGGCGGCAGCGGACCTGTTTCAAATGGATTGTACATTAAATCCAGAAGGTGCCCTTTTTGGGGTTATATCAGATACATTGGATGTGGAGGAACTGCTTGAAATCGAACCAAACACTGACAAGGAACAGGAAAATTTAGTGAAACAAGTTAAGATGGACAACGAATGACACAATTTACGAAAAAGAGTAAGGAAGGAAGATAAAAATGTCGATATACTAAAAGAGCAAACGGCAACTCAAAGTGAACTTTCGAGTACAATAAAAAAATTGAAAAAGATCTGTATAAACAAAATGAAATAATGAAAGACATCAAAGACTTACAAAGGAAAAACTATGAGATTTTTTAAAAAAATTAAAGAAATGAAAAAGAGGAAATATGAAGCACAAACAGAGGAACATAAACTAAAGGTGGAAATTAAAAAAATAAAACTAAAATTATTAGAAGAACAACTGCAATGTCTACATAAGGGAAATATGTAATTTTTATAAGTACATAACAAATTTAATTTAAACAACTATTATTTTATTATTATTTGAATATTATTATTTGTATTACATATTTGATTAACTGAAATAAAATATTATCCTTTTAAAATTTTATCCATTTAAGCTATGCGTAGTTCGTATATCTAAAGCTATAGAACTACCACTTTCATTTTCGCTTATGATTGGTACATGTACTACTGTAGGAACTTCTTCCCAATGCGTATTATAATGCCTGCCATTATTGTACAATGCGCGACACGCATTCACAATAGATATGCACTTATGAGGCGTATAGTGCAGGCCACGTTCTGGAGAAAGGCATCTGAACACAGACTTTAGAACCCCATTAGTTCGTTCAATTATATTACGAGCCTTTGAATGAACGGTATTGTATTTGCCTTCAGGCGAATGCGGTTCGGCTGAGCGGTATGGAGTCAATAATTGTGGTTCCAATGGGAATCACCTAAAATTTTCCAATTATGAAGATAATTAGAACTATAAGTATATATAACAACCTAGTAGCCTGGTATTTGACCCGAAATCATCTGCGACCTCTTGCTTCAGTGGGCTATTATTCCATATAAAGGCATCATGTGTAGATCCAGGATGTCTACTAATCGCACATCTACAAAACAAGTGTGAACATAATAATTAGTTTTGCATAAAAAATTCACCAATTAGAACTATAAGTATATATAACAACCTAGTAGCCTGGTATTTGACCCGAAATCATCTGCGACCTCTTGCTTCAGTGGGCTATTATTCCATATAAAGGCATCATGTGTAGATCCAGGATGTCTACCGTCAACATACCTGATCCGCATTTGATAATCGCACATCTACAAAACAAGTATCTATGTGAACATAATAATTAGTTTTGCATAAAAAATTCACCAGCAAAACTTTTAAACTAAAGTAGCCTTTCCTATTTAAATATAAATGACGAACATCTTCTTTTGCGCCCATCTATACATCCGACAACACCCGGGAACTTTATTTTCCAATAAAAATAATGTTTATTCTTCCTTTTTTCTTCCTCTGTTAATTTGGAAACAATCCAAATTTTACACAGTCTTTCCTCTATTAGCCGGACAACTTCGGTCAAAACCACCGACATCGTGGGTTGAGCCATGCCAAGGTTGAAGTCATTGCCATGGGACTTTTGAAAACTTCCCTCCCTACCTTAGAGCTGCACACACTTTTAAGAGAAGAGGAATTGCTGTTGACCGTCGGGCTTTTCGGAAACCAGGATTTAATGCGTCAACTAAGTAAACAACGGCATCTTTTGGTTGCCGAAAATGCACCTTAAAGCTAAAACGAGCAGTTGATTGGACATTTCTCTAAACATAAACACCTACTCACAGTACGGATGGTAGTTCTAATGGATTCGATTTATCTCTTAAATGCCTTCTAATAGACGCCACGCCTTGCACATCATTTTCATCATCAAAAAATAGTTCCACTGAGCTTATCATCACATAAAATTATTGTTTCTGAAATATTCTATTCAATTTTTTGTTTGTTTACAATATTTCTAATATTTCTAGTTGTAGAAATGTCAAAATTGTATTATCGACGGCAACTGAGAAAAGTTGATATCCATAATGTTAACTTTTATTTCAGTGGCGTTGCCAATTGACATCGCAACTGGAGTTTGGTTGCTATCCATAATCGACCCATAATAAATGGTGATGATCCTCAAATTGAAGTTGTGCTATCTAACGGTACTAAAACTATTTTTGAGCAACATGAGCTGATTTCATTTGCTGAGAGATCTCAATGTAGTTCTGTGCTGCCGAATGTATCTCGATTGGATTGTGATGTTGGTGTAGTTCTTGCTGCTTCTGCTGATGCCTAGCTTATATATACTTTTATTTTATTTGATCTCAATTTCAATATTATTTATGTTTTCTTGGCACGAATTTAAATTTCTGGTTAGCAATTTTGTTTTCTCTATTGCATTATTTTTTTCTCAATAATATCTATATTTTTTTTATTTTACTATTTTTAGTTTGGTATGCTTAGTCTAGGTAATATATTTTTGCTCCCCAGTCTATTCAATTAATTAGATGTCACTTAATGATAACCTTGGGCCAATAATTAGTCATGCGCTGTTCTTTAGAAATAAGTTTTCCGGCTTTGGTAGTAAACATACGTATGGTCACTTAAACTGTCAGAGTATACGTCCCTCAAGGTACAATAGCAAGATTGATGAGTTAAAGTGTATGCTTGTGGCGAGTGGTATTATTGTTTTTGCCATTTCTGAATCTTGGCTAAATTCTACGGTTTCTTCTAAGTCGCTAGCGATTCCGGGATATACTTTTTTGCGCAGTGACAGTGTTGGTCGCGTTGGTGGTGGAGTTTCATTGTATATTTGTGACAAGTTGATTTTTATTCTTTATGGTTTCGCCGAATTCTGCACTTTCAAAATTACTGGTGTTGCATAACTATATACGCACTTTTACAAAATTAGAATTTTTTTGTTTAAAACTTAAAATAAAATAACTTTTATAAATTGGTAGGACCTCCCTTATTTTGAACCGGTTCAAAAATTGTATCCATCAAACTATTGATCAACATTTTTCGTAAGTCTTCATCGATTGACCGCCATTCATCGATAATCACTTCTTGGAGGTAAAATACAGTTTGGTATTGGCGTTTTTCTGCATAGACACGATGAGTCAAGATTCCACACATGTTCTCGATCGAAATCTGGTCGGAAAATTTAATATTTTTCGATTTTAACCATACTTGAGTATGGCAACTTTTATGAACTGGTGCGTTGTCCTGCTAAAAACGAGTCCTTCATTGTTGCTGCCTTACCAAAATAGCAATAATTTGTCTTCCAAGACTTGAACGTACTCCATTAAATTCAGCCGACAACAAGGAAATGTCACATAAACATTCCGTGGCTATAAAATGTACCCAAGACCATTAAGGAACCGCCAACGGAATATCGTTTTAAGAAATATCGTGATTCCGTCCGTTGGCGGACATTCGCTAACGAAGTAGCGGGCATATTCTAGTATTATTAAAAATAACAATTTAAAATAAAGTAGATTGAAATAATCTATACTAGAGTAACTTCGGGTAATGTGGACCACCATTTTCTTTTTTTGATATTGTGGGCGTAACAACGGTAAAAAATAAAAACAAATTGTTTTCACAGCATAGTAGATTTGTAGGCTAAATGTATTCCAGGTCAAACATTATATGGGCAATATTCCCAATTTTTTAATATTCCATTTTCAAAAAATCAGCTTTTTTGTTTTTGTGGCACATCAATGATTTTTGGTACACATATAGAGAAAAATGTTCTGACTCCGAAACCGTTCGCGATCAAATTTTTGGTTGATGCGCGCAAAAGTTATCGAGGGTTTAATTTTGGGCATAAGAAAAAATCTTAAAATTACGCCGTTTATTATAATGACCAAAAACGTTGATATAGATCTTCCTCCGTAAAATAAGAATATGAATATATTATAATAATCGCGATAAAGTTGCACATCTTCGCGAAATATGAGAAAAATAAAAAAATATAGCAGATTACATCAATATTTTCATTATACTAATGACATACACAAACCTAAAAATTAATTTAAAAATATCTGCATAATCTAAACACCATGATGAACCAAAAGATATCAAAATCACACAAGTCCGTGTAGTGGTTTGTAAATTACAGCGACAACAAAACAAGATATTGAGGAAAAATATTTGTTTTTGGTTCGAAAAAATAATGTCATCATATTTATTTTTTTAATTGTATACAAAAAATTTCAGAAAAAAACGTTGGGGTTATTCTGCTATTTTACCCGAATTTCGCCGAAAAATTGACATATATAATAGAAATCACTTTTTGTGTATAAGTATACGCCTTGCGGATTATATCAAGGCCCATCCGATAAATCATAGAATTCTATAAATAGGAATAAATCATAAAATAAAATAATATTATGAAATATACATTTTAAATTGCGTGTAAATCGCGTAATTCTCAAAATCATTTGATGCGCATGCGGTTTCCTGGAAGTACTGAAGTTTATCTTCCCATCCATATATATTTTGCGAAATTTCATTTGACGGTTAAGATGTGCCGCACGTTACATTGAGGTACCCAAAAAATCGTAAAACGCGAATAATTTCCGAAAACTCCATATGCCATTAACGCGCATCCGATTTCGGTGTGCACCCTAAAAAAATACATCGATATATATCAATTCAATGTGGTCCATTAAGAACCATGGATGTGCCAGCAAAATCTATTTTTGAGATAAATTGCGTACATCTCTCTATCGGCTGAAGTTTTTAAAGTTCTCTTTTCGAGAAAGATCAAAATCCGCATGAGGTCATTTATTGAAGCGGAAATGAAACACAGAAAACGCAAATAAATCCGCGATATTTTCAAAAACATTTTTTGCCAAATTTCGTGTTTTTGGAAGGCCAGTTCCCGCCGTTCTAGTAGATGGATTTTCACGAAGAAGATTTTATATCATCCGAAACGTAAAAAACCTTATTGATCGCGGGTACCCATATCATTCAGTTGACAGATCTAAAAATTTGGCCCGAAAAATAGGTTTTTTAGAAATTTGATCGCACAAAATTAGCACCTTCGGATGAGTATTACTCTGAAGCTGTGAATACTACATACACAAAATACATATCAAATTACGCAGATTCGCGACTACAATAATCTTATAATCGATTTTTATAAATTCCTGTTTGCGTATTAAAGCTAGAAGTAAAATTAAAAAACACTCAAAATCGAGCTTCAAAATGTCAGCATCATTTAAAGGTAGATGCAGTTAAAATTTTGAAAAATGATACATAAGGGGCGTAGTCCCCATTTTGTTGGCTTCTAGTATTATTTTGACACGAAGGCCATGCAATGAGTGGCTTAGTCACAAATCGATAGAGAACATAAAAACACTGCATCGCCTCAACCTGTTTTTACACATTTTTTTACATTAAAGTAGACACAGCTTCCACCAAAATAGAGTTTGGAGGTTAATATCATGAACAGTTTGCAACGACAGATTAATTAACCCATAACTATTCACTTTTTTTCATATACTTAAGTAGTTCCCGAGTTATAAAGGGGTGAACCTCCGCTTCAGCTATGTTAAAAAATTGGCAATATTGCCCATATATATTTGTCTATAAAAATGTTATTGCATTATATTTCAAAAAACTTTAAACTGCGAATAAAAATAACTTGGCGGGTAATGTGGACCAGTATGTATGGGTAATGAGGATCAGTAAGTTAAAGGTAGGTTGTGAATTGTTTGTGATAAATTTCAATTTATTGCACTCTTGGGTAACAATGAATGCAAGAATATATAGGTCCATGTTTTGGAATAGCCCCGATTTAAGGATACCGCCCCATTTGCGGTATTTTGAAGGTCCTTGCTTCATTATCCAACCGAAGCAACCGTAATTTCACATATCGAGTTTTCAGAGGATAGAATACCTCCTCGCATTTTAAATGCGCCCATGTTTCGAACTCGTCCTCGTGGAAAGGTCCCACTTTTTCATAGTGGTCCACATTACCCGACATTGAATATTTTTATTTAAAAATAATTATCGGCTTCAAAAATGAATAAAAATTTAAAAATCGCCGATTGTAATTACAGCTCAACGTATATTTTTGTTAAAGAAAACATGAAAACCACATAACTTCTTTATATTCGAGAAAAACAAAGTGAAGCCACAACCTTGAAATTTTGGGTGAGGGTCACACTTGGTCCAAAGGTGAACGATAAAGTACTAAATGTGATACATTTTGTATTTGTACTAATGTGTATTAAATTTGGAAAATTTAAATTGTGGGTGAAGCAATAGAGTTGAAATCCTGAAATTTGGAGTCAGGATTACTGTGGGGGTGTAGGATTGTGGTATGTAGGAATTTTTGGAAATTGTACTACTGGGTACTAAATTTTGTACAATTTGAATTGTGTGTTAAGAGAAGAAAAACAATTTACAAAATTTTTTTGTGGTTTTTGGTGATTGAAGTATAGTCTTTATTTTTATGGCGGGCATGATAACTCCTTACTGGATCATCGGAATCCGAAAATTCCAACGTTGTTAGAAAGAGTACATGTCTGGCTCTCGTATGAACTAGGATTACTGACTTCGCTCTAAAATTAACAAAATGGCGGTCCTTTGAAAAAATATTTTTTGAAAATCTCCGATTTTGGACCAAAAACCAAGTTTAAAAATAAGGAAGATATTCACCGATTGGTTTTGTCCTAGTTCATACGATAGCTATATACTCACAGAGAAACGTGTAAAAATTTGGAATCGATTGGTTATTAGTTTTTGAGTTATCGTGCCCGCCATTCGCAAAAGAGAAAAATGCGTTTAAAGATTGAGAAACCCTTTAGCCGTCACTTCATGCTGACACAATAAATCGGCTATATCTTCAAGAGTTCTTGAGATTTTCACTTGAAATTTTGTAGGGACATTCTTGAATTAGTGTAGATTCGAGTTAAATCAAAAAAATGTTTGATCCCGAGAATGAGGGGGGGGGCCCTTGAGCTATAGAGTTGGAATCCTGAAAAATGGATTTAGGATCACCGTGAGAGTGTGGGTTTAGGTTAAGTAGGAAATTTTGGAAATTCGCACTACTGTGTACTAAATTTGGTGAAACCAATTGGTAAATTTGGTGAACCAATTGGAATCCTGGGGGGTTACTCTGTATTGCGATGCGTAAGAAAAATTGTATCGCATCGCATAATTGGTACTCTCTAATTCGTTTTCGAATCTCCTTTCGCATCTACTTTACGCAAATGTGGCATCACCGAACTCTGTAATACGGAAACGCATGTCAAATTCGTTCGTTAAACGCAAATATCTTGCGTTAACAAAATAGCAAACGCAAAGCAAGCGAAACATGTAAGTAAGCAAAATTAAAGGGTTTATTTATATCTAAATTAATTATTTTAGGGATAATACAAAAAATAAAAAATATTTTATGGAGCATAACAGCGATTTGGTAAAGAGACAATTGCAGAGTTCAAATGCTAAACAAGGCGCAAACAATTTGTGGACAAAACCGGCTGATGTCCTTAATTCAAATGGACCTCCTGTAAGAGATGTCGCTGGTTGGAAAAAAGTAATATATTATATTTTTATATAAAATGTGAAACTAAGTGTGCATATTTACGGAAATCCATGCTTATGGGCACTAATGATCCTGAAATTTAGAGTTAGGATCATTGTTTGAATGTAGAATTGGGTTTTGTAGAAACTTTTTGAAGTTCATACTAATGTGTACTAATGTGTAATGTGGAAATCTTTTTTAAGCTCGGCTTATGGAACAACCGTTCTGTAACAAGCCAGCTAAGTAAGTACTAATGTGTACTAAATGGTACCAAAATTGGATTTGTGTGAACCGATAGAGCTGAAATCTTCAAATTTTATGTTAGGATCAATGTTGGGGTGTAGGATTGGGCTTTGTAGAAAGTTTTGGAAATTCGTACTAATTTGTACCAAATGGTGCCAAATGTGGATTTGGGTGTACCGATAGAGCTGGAGCACTGAAATTTGGAAATATGGTTAATGTTGGAGTCAGAGACGTACGTAGGGGGGCCCGAGCCCCCACCGAAATTAATTTTTTTCACAGTAAATCTATGTTTGCAACAGCGAATTTTTTCATTTTGTACTACCGGCCCAACCGAAATGAAATCCTGTGTACGTTGCTGGTTGGAGTGTAAGATTGGGGTATGGATGTATTTTTGGAAATTCATACTTACGGGTACTAAATGTACTAAATTTGTTACAATCTGAATTTTGGGCGAACTTATAGATGTAAATATAGCTGATATATATTCAAATGCAATAAGTGTATATGGGAAATTACAAAACTATTATAAATTCCTTGAAGCTGAGGTTTGCAAGGTTATAACTCGCGAAATATGAACATATTGCATATAATTTAAATTCTTTTCTATAAAATGAAGTGTTCTTGTCAAAATCTTAAAATATTGGTAATAAATAATAAGTTTGGTGAAAACTGTGATGGTGGTAATGTATAAAAATGGGTGAAAATGTGTTGAAGCCAACGAGTTTTTTTGTGTTCCTTCCTGATTTGTGGCTAAACTACACAACGCACGCACATGTGATCAGTGACTAAGTGGTACTAATGTATGATTTTTCGATATAATCACTGCATCCACGAATAGTACTATATCGTACTATAATTGGTACAACTTAGATTTGGAGCTGAGATACTGAAATTAGTATCATTGTTGGCGTGTAGGATTGGTGTATGTAGGGAATTTTGAAAATTCGTACTAAATTTGGATTTAGGTGAACCGATAGAACTGGAATCTTGACATTTGGGGTTAGGTTCACTGTTAAGGGTAGAATTGAGCTATTTAAGGAGTTTTGGATGTATGACGTTTTGGAAATTTGTACTAAATGGTAACAAATATGTTTTGGGTGAACCGATTACGCTGGACTCTTAAGCTTTGATGTTAGGATCACGGTTGGGGTGTACGATTGGGCTATGTAAAATATTTTTAAAATACGTACTAAAGTGTACTAAACTTGGTACAATTTCAATTTTGGGTGAACAAATACAGCTGGAATCCTGTAATTTGACGTTAGAATTACTGTTGCGGTGTAGGATTGGGATATGTGGGCAATTTTACAAATTTGAACAAAATAGTAAAAAATGTGGATTTGGGTTAACTGATAGAGCTGGAACACTGAAATTTGGAAATAATGGTACTGTTGGATTGGTGTATAGATGTAGTTTTGGAAATTCATGCTTATGGGTACAAATGATCCTGAAATTTAGAGTTAGGATCATTGTTTGAATGTAGAATTGGGCTTTGTAGAAACTTTTTCAAATTCATACTAGTGTGTAATGTGGAAATATTTTTTAAGCTCGGCTTATGGAACAACCGTTCTGTAACAAGCCAGCTAAGTAAGTACTAATGTGTACTAAATGGTACCAAATTTGGATTTGTGTGAACCGATAGAGCTGGAATCTTCAAATTTTATGTTAGGATCAACGTTGGGGTGTAGGATTGGGCTTTGTAGAAAGTTTTGGAAATTCGTACTAATGTGTACCAAATGGTACCAAATGTGGATTTGGGTGTACCGATAGAGCTGGAGCACTGAAATTTGGAAATATGGTTAATGTTGGAGTGTAAGATTGGGGTATGGATGTATTTTTGGAAATTCATACTTACGGGTACTAAATGTACTAAATTTGTTACAATCAGAATTTTAGGCGAACTTATAGATGTAAATATAGCTGATATATATTCAAATGCAATAAGTGTATATGGGAAATTACAAAACTCTTTTAAATTCCTTGAAGCTGAGGTTTGCAAGGTTATAACTCGCGAAATATGAACATATTGCATATAATTTAAATTCATTTCTATAAAATGAAGTGTTCTTGTCAAAATCTTAAAATATTTGTAATAAATAATAAGTTTGGTGCAAACTGTGATGGTGGTAATCTATAAACATGGGTGAAAATGTGTTGAAGCCAACGAGTTTTTTTGTGTTCCTTCCTGATTTGTGGCTAAACTACACAACGCACGCACATGTGATCAGTGACTAAGTTGCAGAATAACCCAATGACAATATGGTTCTAATGTATGATTTTTCGATATAATCACTGCATCCACCCGAAACGGATGCTGATATTTTTAAGCCGGATTTTCGATGTTTTTTGAATTTTTCTTATAATTAGGATGTGCATCCATATAATGGACTAAACTAATTATAGGATTGTAGAACTCGTGATTGTAGAACTCGTGAATGTGCTCACCGTAGCTTCTTTGCAATTGGGTTCCAAAGGCGAAAATTTGGTGCGTAAATTTTTATAAAAAAACATATTTTGTGAGTCTAAAATTAAGAAAGTCCATTCAAATTCCGTGGAACCCTGCGTGGTTTTAGTTTTTTTACGTGCCGGATCTAATGAGCCCATCCATGTGTACTAAATTTGGTACAATTTAAATTGTCTTTTAAGCGATAGAGTTGGAATACTGAAACATGGAAACAATTTAAATTGTGGCTGAACCCAAAGAGTTGGAATCCTGAAACTTGGATTTAGGATGACTGTTGATTGAGATATGTAGGAATTTTTCGAAATTTGTACTAATGTGTATTAAATTTGGAACAATTTAAATTGTGGGTGAAGCAATAGAGTTGAAATCCTGAAATTTGGAGTCAGGATTACTGTGGGGGTGTATGATTGTGGTATGTAGGAATTTTTGGAAATTGTACTACTGTGTACTAAATTTTGTACAATTTAAATTGTGTGTTAAGAGAAGAAAAACAATTTACAAAATGTTGTTGTTGTTTTTGGTGATTGAAGTATAGTCCTTATTTTTATGGCGGGCATGATAACTCCTTACTGGAACATCGGAATCCGAAAATTCCAACGTTGTTTGAAAGAGTACATGTCTGGCTCTCGTATGAACTAGGATTATAGACTTCGCTCTAAAATTAACAAAATGGCGGTCCTTTGAAAAAATATTTTTTGAAAATCGCCGATTTTGGACCAAAAACCAAGTTTAAAATAAGGAAGATCTTCACCGATTGGCTTTATCCTAGTTCATACGATAGCTATACACTCACAGAGAAACGTGTAAAAATTTGAAATCGATTAGGTTATTAGCTTTTGAGTTATCGTGCCCGCCATTCGCAAAAGAGAAAAACGCGTTTAAAGTTTGAGAAACCCTTTAGCCGTCACTTCATGCTGACACAATAAATCGGCTATATCTTCAAGAGTTCTTGAGATTTTCACTTGAAATTTTGTAGGGACATTCTTGAATTAGTGTAGATTCGAGTTAAATCAAAAATATTTTTGATCCCGAGAATGGGGGGCCCCCTTAAGCGATAGAGTTGGAATCCTGAAAAATGGATTTAGGATCACCGTGAGAGTGTAGGTTTAGGTTAAGTAGGAAGTTTTGTAAATTCGCACTACGGTGTACTAAGTTTGGTAAAATTTAAATTGTGGGTGAACCAATTGCAATCCTGAAAGTTGAATTTTGAATCATTGTTGGGGTTTAGGATCTGGGTATGCAGGAACTTTTATTGGATGGTTGAGGTGGGTACTTTTGAAAATAATTTGTGTGATATGAAACTACGTTGATACAATTTGGATTTGGGAGAACCTTTAGAGCTCGAATCATGAATTTTGGAATGCGAATTAAGGTTGAGAAGTAGGGTAGATATAAGGACGTACTCATGTTTACGATAATACTATATGGTACTATATATGGTACAATTTTTTATTGGTGGTCCACATGGAGCTGGAATTCTGAAATTTGAAAATAACATTACCGCCGGAGTGCAGGATTGGAATGTTTACGTAGTTTTGGAAATTTTTTTTACATATGTGTACGAATAATACTATATCGTACTATAATTGGTACAACTTAGATTTGGAGCTGAGATACTGAAATTATTATCATTGTTGGCGTGTACTATATAGTACCAAATTTGGATTTAGTGAACCGATAGAACTGGAATCTTGACATTTGGAGTTAGGTTCACTGTTAAGGGTAGAATTGAGCTATTTAAGAAGTTTTGGATGTATGACGGTTTGGAAATTTGTACTAAATGGTAACAAATATGATTTGGGTGAACCGATTAAGCTGGACTCTTAAGCTTTGATGTTAGGATCACGGTTGGGGTGTACGATTGGACTATGTAGAATGTTTTTAAAATATGTACTAAAGTGTACTAAACTTGGTACAATTTAAATTTTGGGTGAACCAATACAGCTGGAATCCTGTAATTTGACGTTAGAATTACTGTTGCGGTGTAGGATTGGGATATGTGGGCAATTTTACAAATTTGAACAAAATAGTAAAAAATGTGGATTTGGGTTAACTGATAGAGCTGGAACACTGAAATTTGGAAATAATGGTACTGTTGGATTGGTGTATAGATGTAGTTTTGGAAATTCATGCTTATGGGTACTAATGATCCTGAAATTTAGAGTTAGGATCATTGTTTGAATATAGAATTGGGTTTTGTAGAAACTTTTTGAAATCTTTTTTAAGCTCGGCTTATGGAACAACCGTTCTGTAACAAGCCAGCTAAGTAGTACTAATGTTTACTAAATGGTACCAAATTTGGATTTGTGTGAACCGATAGAGCTGGAATCTTCAAATTTTATGTTAGGATCAATGTTGGGGTGTAGGATTGGGCTTTGTAGAAAGTTTTGGAAATTCGTACTAATTTGTACCAAATGGTGCCAAATGTGGATTTGGGTGTGCCGATAGAGCTGGAGCACTGAAATTTGGAAATATGGTTAATGTTGGAGTCAGGGACGTACCCGGGGGGCCCGAGCCCCCACCGAAATTAATTTTTTTCACAGTAAATCTATGTTTGCAACAGCGATTTTTTTCAATGTTGAAATCCTGTGTACGTTGCTGGTTGGAGTGTAAGATTGGGGTATGGATGTATTTTTGGAAATTCATACTTACGGGTACTAAATGTACTAAATTTGTTACAATCAGAATTTTGGGCGAACTTATAGATGTAAATATAGCTGATATATATTCAAATGCAATAAGTGTATATGGGAAATTACAAAACTCTTTTAAATTCCTTGAAGCTGAGGTTTGCAAGGTTATAACTCGCGAAATATGAACATATTGCATATAATTTAAATTCATTTCTATAAAATGAAGTGTTCCTGTCAAAATCTAAAAATATTGGTAATAAATAAGAGGTTTGGTGGAAGCTGTGATGGTGGTAATGTATAAAAATGGGTGAAAATGTGTTGAAGCCAACGAGTTTTTTTGTGTTCCTTCCTGATTTGTGGCTAGACTACACAACGCACGCACATGTGATCAGTGACTAAGTTGCAGAATACCCCATGGACAATATGGTTCTAATGTATGATTTTTCGATATAATCACTGCATCCACCCGAAACGGATGCTGATATATTTAAGCCGGATTTTCGATGTTTTTTGAATTTTTCTTATAATTAGGATGTGCATCCATATAATGGACTAAACTAATTATAGGATTGTAGAACTCGTGATTGTAGAACTCGTGAATGTGCTCACCGTAGCTTCTTTGCAATTGGGTTCCAAAGGCGAAAATTTGGTGCGTAAATTTTTATAAAAAAACATATTTTGTGAGTCTAAAATTAAGAAAGTCCATTCAAATTCCGTGGAACCCTGCGTGGTTTTAGTTTTTTTACGTGCCGGATCTAATGAGCCCATCCATGTGTACTAAATTTGGTACAATTTAAATTGTCTTTTAAGCGATAGAGTTGGAATACTGAAACATGGAAACAATTTAAATTGTGGCTGAACCCAAAGAGTTGGAATCCTGAAACTTGGATTTAGGATGACTGTTGATTGAGATATGTAGGAATTTTTCGAAATTTGTACTAATGTGTATTAAATTTGGAACAATTTAAATTGTGGGTGAAGCAATAGAGTTGAAATCCTGAAATTTGGAGTCAGGATTACTGTGGGGGTGTATGATTGTGGTATGTAGGAATTTTTGGAAATTGTACTACTGTGTACTAAATTTTGTACAATTTAAATTGTGTGTTAAGAGAAGAAAAACAATTTACAAAATGTTGTTGTTGTTTTTGGTGATTGAAGTATAGTCCTTATTTTTATGGCGGGCATGATAACTCCTTACTGGAACATCGGAATCCGAAAATTCCAACGTTGTTTGAAAGAGTACATGTCTGGCTCTCGTATGAACTAGGATTATAGACTTCGCTCTAAAATTAACAAAATGGCGGTCCTTTGAAAAAATATTTTTTGAAAATCGCCGATTTTGGACCAAAAACCAAGTTTAAAATAAGGAAGATCTTCACCGATTGGCTTTATCCTAGTTCATACGATAGCTATACACTCACAGAGAAACGTGTAAAAATTTGAAATCGATTAGGTTATTAGCTTTTGAGTTATCGTGCCCGCCATTCGCAAAAGAGAAAAACGCGTTTAAAGTTTGAGAAACCCTTTAGCCGTCACTTCATGCTGACACAATAAATCGGCTATATCTTCAAGAGTTCTTGAGATTTTCACTTGAAATTTTGTAGGGACATTCTTGAATTAGTGTAGATTCGAGTTAAATCAAAAATATTTTTGATCCCGAGAATGGGGGGCCCCCTTAAGCGATAGAGTTGGAATCCTGAAAAATGGATTTAGGATCACCGTGAGAGTGTAGGTTTAGGTTAAGTAGGAAGTTTTGTAAATTCGCACTACTGTGTACTAAATTTGGTAAAATTTAAATTGTGGGTGAACCAATTGCAATCCTGAAAGTTGAATTTTGAATCATTGTTGGGGTTTAGGATCTGGGTATGCAGGAACTTTTATTGGATGGTTGAGGTGGGTACTTTTGAAAATAATTTGTGTGATATGAAACTACGTTGATACAATTTGGATTTGGGAGAACCTTTAGAGCTCGAATCATGAATTTTGGAATGCGAATTAAGGTTGAGAAGTAGGGTAGATATAAGGACGTACTCATGTTTACGATAATACTATATGATACTATATATGGTACAATTTTTTATTGGTGGTCCACATGGAGCTGGAATTCTGAAATTTGAAAATAACATTACCGCCGGAGTGCAGGATTGGAATGTTTACGTAGTTTTGGAAATTTTTTTTACATATGTGTACGAATAGTACTATATCGTACTATAATTGGTACAACTTAGATTTGGAGCTGAGATACTGAAATTATTATCATTGTTGGCGTGTACTATATAGTACCAAATTTGGATTTAGTGAACCGATAGAACTGGAATCTTGACATTTGGAGTTAGGTTCACTGTTAAGGGTAGAATTGAGCTATTTAAGAAGTTTTGGATGTATGACGTTTTGGAAATTTGTACTAAATGGTAACAAATATGATTTGGGTAAACCGATTAAGCTGGACTCTTAAGCTTTGATGTTAGGATCACGGTTGGGGTGTACGATTGGACTATGTAGAATGTTTTTAAAATATGTACTAAAGTGTACTAAACTTGGTACAATTTAAATTTTGGGTGAACCAATACAGCTGGAATCCTGTAATTTGACGTTAGAATTACTGTTGCGGTGTAGGATTGGGATATGTGGGCAATTTTACAAATTTGAACAAAATAGTAAAAAATGTGGATTTGGGTTAACTGATAGAGCTGGAACACTGAAATTTGGAAATAATGGTACTGTTGGATTGGTGTATAGATGTAGTTTTGGAAATTCATGCTTATGGGTACTAATGATCCTGAAATTTAGAGTTAGGATCATTGTTTGAATATAGAATTGGGTTTTGTAGAAACTTTTTGAAATCTTTTTTAAGCTCGGCTTATGGAACAACCGTTCTGTAACAAGCCAGCTAAGTCAGTACTAATGTTTACTAAATGGTACCAAATTTGGATTTGTGTGAACCGATAGAGCTGGAATCTTCAAATTTTATGTTAGGATCAATGTTGGGGTGTAGGATTGGGCTTTGTAGAAAGTTTTGGAAATTCGTACTAATTTGTACCAAATGGTGCCAAATGTGGATTTGGGTGTGCCGATAGAGCTGGAGCACTGAAATTTGGAAATATGGTTAATGTTGGAGTCAGGGACGTACCCGGGGGGCCCGAGCCCCCACCGAAATTAATTTTTTTCACAGTAAATCTATGTTTGCAACAGCGATTTTTTTCATTTTGTACTATCGGCCCCCCCGAAATGAAATCCTGTGTACGTTGCTGGTTGGAGTGTAAGATTGGGGTATGGATGTATTTTTGGAAATTCATACTTACGGGTACTAAATGTACTAAATTTGTTACAATCAGAATTTTGGGCGAACTTATAGATGTAAATATAGCTGATATATATTCAAATGCAATAAGTGTATATGGGAAATTACAAAACTCTTTTAAATTCCTTGAAGCTGAGGTTTGCAAGGTTATAACTCGCGAAATATGAACATATTGCATATAATTTAAATTCATTTCTATAAAATGAAGTGTTCCTGTCAAAATCTAAAAATATTGGTAATAAATAAGAGGTTTGGTGGAAGCTGTGATGGTGGTAATGTATAAAAATGGGTGAAAATGTGTTGAAGCCAACGAGTTTTTTTGTGTTCCTTCCTGATTTGTGGCTAGACTACACAACGCACGCACATGTGATCAGTGACTAAGTTGCAGAATACCCCATGGACAATATGGTTCTAATGTATGATTTTTCGATATAATCACTGCATCCACCCGAAACGGATGCTGATATATTTAAGCCGGATTTTCGATGTTTTTTGAATTTTTCTTATAATTAGGATGTGCATCCATATAATGGACTAAACTAATTATAGGATTGTAGAACTCGTGAATGTGCTCACCGTAGCTTCTTTGCAATTGGGTTCCAAAGGCGAAAATTTGGTGCGTAAATTTTTATAAAAAACATATTTTGTGAGTCTAAAATTAAGAAAGTCCATTCAAATTCCGTGGAACCCTGCGTGATTTTAGTTTTTTTACGTGCCGGATCTAATGAGCCCATCCATGTGTACTAAATTTGGTACAATTTAAATTGTCTTTTAAGCGATAGAGTTGGAATCCTAAAACATCGAAACAATTAAAAAAAAACCCACAGAGTTGGAATCCTAAAACTTGGATTTAGGATGTTTTACATTTCCAGTTTTTTATTTCAGACTTTTTATTGATTATATAATTCACTTGTTACAACTAAAGAGAATTAAGTAATGACTTACAAAAATGACAATAGAAATGTCAAAACAGAAGAATATTTATAGGGTTGCCAAAGATTAAAAACTAAGAATTGTAATACTGATTATAATTAGAATTGCATATGCAACATTTCTTCACCACCTTAGGGGGAGAATAACACGCGAGGCTTTCTCTGTCTGGTTGAACGTCTGGGAACTATTACTGGAGTGGGTATTCGGCGGCCGGTAGGAGTACTATTTTCGACTTCGGATATTTCCTGATCTACTTCGATTAATTGTTCATTCGTCTGTTGACTATCCGAACTATCCTCATTTCTGCCAGATTCTCCTGTTGGTGTAGAATGTAAAACCACATTGTTTGAATTTCTCCTCGGCATCTGTCCTACCATTGGTGTACTCGTTCGGCACATAGTACTGGGCTTCGGTCTTTGTGGCACTCTACTGTTATTTCCGGTATGAAGTGTATTAAATTTCGCCGATCGAATTTGATCAATATGTCTTTTTAATAACTTTCCTCCGTATTCAATTTGGTAATGCAGGTCTCCTATACGTACACATCTTGTTTGTACACATCTTTCAACCTGACCGTTGGCCGCTGGATGATATGGAGCAGACTGTTTATGGTATACAACGCCACTATTTTTCAGAAATTGCCTAAATTCTTCCGATGAAAAGTTCGTCGCATTGTCCGACACCACGGTCTTGGGAACACCATATGTAGAAAACATTTCATCCAGTATTGAAATTGTTGCAGAAGACGTAGATGTTGAAGTCATTTTGACTTCCATCCATTTACTAAATGCATCCGTTACAATTAAAAACATAGAATCCAGGAACGGTCCAGCGTAATCGATATGAATCCGTTGCCATGGTCCACTTGGGTATTCCCAATGGTGCTCTCCGAATTTGGTTGGTTTGTTAGCTATCATGGCACACGCATTACATGCCTTCGCAACCTTTCCGATATCTCTGTCAATTAACGGCCAATATACAAAGGATCGTGCCATTCCTTTCATTTTCACTATACCCAGGTGTGCTGCATGGAGATCCTTGAGTATCTTTTCTCGAAGTACCGATGGAACCACTACCCTGTGTTCAAACGTAAGACAACCTGATGACAGCTGATAATTTTCTTCAGGCGCTGCGTATCCTGCTCTTCTCAGGCAGTGGCCCGACTCCAGAAGTTGGACAATTTTCCCTAAATGTTGGTCTTTTTTAGTTTCCAGGGCAATATGAGATGCTTTAATTGGCAACTGCTTAATCTGCCGGATAACAAATTCGTCGAATTCATCCCCAGGATCCATCGAAGCATCTATCGCCACCAGATTCGTATTTACCTGTAAAATGTTGGTGGTCTGCATTATTCTCGAACAGTAGTCAGCATTTGCATTGGCCTTCGTTGGTTTGCAGATTATTTTGTAATTAAAGTTACTGAGGAAGTCGGCATAGTTAGCCATGCGGCTAATGCACAGTGAAGATAAACTCTTTTCTGGGTGCAAAATTTGTGAGAGCGGCTTATGATCTGTTACCAGCGTAAAATTTATAGCATACAGGTATTTAAAGAATTTTTTAACAGCCCATACTATCGCCAACGCTTCTTTGTCGATTTGCGGGTACTTGAGTTCTGTTGAAGTTAACGTGCGGCTGGCGTACGCAATGGGTCGTTCTAAACCATTCGGGAACCTATGTGACATCACAGCGCCCAATCCCGTTTTACTAGCGTCTGTTGCTAAAATCAATGGAAGTGAAGGGTCATATGGTGTTAGTACTTGAGGAGATATTAGAGCATTCTTAATTTGTTCATATGCCTCACTCGCATCTTTCGTCCATTTAAATTCTTGTTGAAGTAGCATGTTTCTCAAAGGTCTCGATTTCGCAGCAAGGTCCGGTAAAAATGCGTTGTAGTATGTAGCTTTTCCCAAGAAAAGCTGGAGATCCTCCGGAGTTAACGGTTTAGGGGCGTTTTTGATGGTATCAATATGTTTACTTGATTTGTGTATACCATGAGAGTCGATTCTGTGCCCTAAAAACTCAATTGCTGGTGCTGCAAAAACACACTTACTGCGATTTAAATGAAGGCCATGTTGTTTAATTTTATTTAATATTGCCTCAAGACTCGAAATCATTGTATTAAATGAATCGGCATATACTAAGATGTCGTCGAAAAAACTTAACACGTTGGGAGTATCTCTCAGTACTGCCTCCATGCGTCTCTGCCAGATGGCTGGTATATTTGCGGCACCATAAACTGCCCTCCTTGGCCTAATTAATCCATGAGTAGGAGTGTTCAACGTCAACACATGTGCAAATTCGTCATCTGTAGGTGTGAATAGGCGTCAGTTACATCTAAGTGGCAAAAAATCGTTGACCCTCTCATCTTATGCAATAAATCTTCAATTTTTGGTATGGGATGCTCGTCAATAATAATTTGAGGGTTTACTGTAGGTTTATAATTTCCGGTTATCCGTATTCTTCCTCCTTTCTTTATTACAACATGTGTTGTTGATGCCCACTCTGAGTATTCCACTCGTTCATACAACCCAGATTCAATTTTTGAATCAATTTCCTTGATATATTCTTCACGTAACGCTATCGGTATATCTCGTGCTTTTAGAAAAATCGGTTTTGCATCTGGTTTCAAATGAACTTTTGCTGGCGGTCCTATTAACTTCCCTGCAACGTCAGAAAATACACCGTCGAATTTGTCAAGTAATTGCTTGAGAAGAGCTTGCTCACTGTGTGGCAATTCTGGTGTCGCTGTAGTGATACTATTGACCTTGCTTGAAGATTTGAAAAGTTGTACAAAATTTATTTGGTCCACAAACTGCTCGATCCATTCTCTTCCCATTAGTGTGTCAACCTTGCCATCAACCACGTATAAATTCAATCTACAAACCTTGGTTCCAAGCTCAACGGTGACAGGCAGGCGACCTATTCAATTTATTTGATGGCCAGAGTAGCTAGTGAATTGTCTTTTTGTTGGCAGAAGTTTAAAACGGTCCTTGATTAAATGCATATTACTGTTGCTGATTATAGAACAAGGCGACCCAGTATCCAATTCCATCCTCACGAACTTGCCTTCTATAGAAGTTCTCACAAATTTTCTTCCACTACTTTTAAAATAATTTACCAGCTCAACTTTATTCAAATTTTCTGTATCGTCGGCAGGAGTTTCATCATCCAATTCCGCTAGCTGGAATGTTTTGCTTCTGCACATCTTGGAAATGTGACCTATTTTGCCACATCGGAAACATTTAGCTTGCCTGAATTTGCACATGCTCCGCGGGTGCATTCCGCCACATCCATGACACGCAGTCTGTACTTCAGCGTCCCTCGGTACCATGCGCCCTTTCTGCCTAGAATATTTCGTTGATGCTTGCATTTTGTGGACATCTTCCACCTTCGCCGGCTCTAACTTCGCAATTTCTGTTGTAGTACAATGAGTCAACTCCATAGTTTGTGCAATCTCGTACGCACTATTAAACGTTTCTGGCTTGCTATTAATAATTCCATCGCATATGTTGCGTTCCTTCATTCCATGCAGAAACTGCTCTATTAACATGCGATCTAAAAATTCTGCATAGTCGCAGTGGACTGCGCCCTGCTTTAAACGCAACGCAAAGCTTGCAATTGACTCCTCCTCTTGCTGAACTATTTTTCGAAACTTAATACTCTCAGCATATTTATTTCTCTTGCTGTCGAAATGATTTATGAGTATTTCCTTTATTTCACCGAACTTTAAGGATTCTGGGCTTTTTGGACTAACCAAAATCTTCAACGCGTTGTTTAACTCACATCCCATGTGAACTCTGGCATAATTTGGGTACTCGCTTTCATTTATCTTACTTAATTTCAGTGCCCATTGGAATCTCTCGAAGTAATCTTTTACAGAAGAGTTCTGCTCCGACCTATATTCCGGCATCGAAAATGTTGGGCCTCTCGATGGAACTTCTGTTGGCGCAGCAGCATTTGCAACAGCAGCTTGCCTCAACCACCGCTTTCCGTATTGCTTCTGCCAGTGAAGCCGACAATGCCTGCATATCACCTCCTGTAGCCATCCTTTTTGTTTTTTTTTTTTCAGACTCACTTCTGACACCAATTTTACATTTCCAGTTTTTTTATTTCAGACTTTTTATTGATTATATAATTCACTTGTTACAACTAAAGAGAATTAAGTAATGACTTACAAAAATGACAATGGAAATGTCAAAACAGAAGAATATTTATAGGGTTGCCAAAGATTAAAAACTAAGAATTGTAATACTGATTATAATTAGAATTGCATATGCAACAGGATGACTGTTGATTGAGATATGTAGGAATTTTTCGAAATTTGTACTAATGTGTATTAAATTTGGAACAATTTAAATTGTGGGTGAAGCAATAGAGTTGAAATCCTGAAATTTGGAGTCAGGATTACTGTGGGGGTGTAGGATTGTGGTATGTAGGAATTTTTGGAAATTGTACTACTGTGTACTAAATTTTGTACAATTTAAATTGTGTGTTAAGAGAAGAAAAACAATTTACAAAATGTTGTTGTTGTTTTTGGTGATTGAAGTATAGTCCTTATTTTTATGGCGGGCATAATAACTCCTTACTGGAACATCGGAATCCGAAGATTCCAACGTTGTTAGAAAGAGTACATGTCTGGCTCACGTATGAACAAGGATTATTGACTTCGCTCTAAAATTAACAAAATGGCGGTCCTTTGAAAAAATATTTTTTGAAAATCGCCGATTTTGGACCAAAAACCAAGTTTAAAAATAAGGAAGATCTTCACCGATTGGCTTTATCCTAGTTCATACGATAGCTATACACTCACATAGAAACGTGTAAAAATTTGAAATCGATTATTAGCTTTTGAGTTATCGTGCCCGCCATTCGCAAAAGAGAAAAACGCGTTTAAAGTTTGAGAAACCCATTAGCCGTCACTTCATGCTGACACAATAAATCGGCTATATCTTCAAGAGTTCTTGAGATTTTCACTTGGAATTTTGTAGGGACATTCTTGAATTAGTGTAGATTCGAGTTAAATCAAAAACATTTTTAATCCCGAGAATGGGGGTGGGGGTCCCCTTAAGCGATAGAGTTGGAATCCTAAAAAATGGATTTAGGATCACCGTGAGAGTGTAGGTTTAGGTTAAGTAGGAAGTTTTGGAAATTCGCACTACGGTGTACTAAGTTTGGTAAAATTTAAATTGTGGGTGAACCAATTGGAATCCTGAAATTTGAATTTTGAATCATTGTTGGGGTTTAGGATCTGGGTATGCAGGAACTTTTATTGGATGGTTGAGGTGGGTACTTTTGGAAATAATGTGTGTGATATGAAACTACGTTGATACAATTTGGATTTGGGAGAACCTTTAGAGCTCGAATCATGAAATTTGGAATGCGAATTAAGGTTGAGAAGTATGGTAGATATAAGGACGTACTCATGTTTACGATAATACTATATGGTACTATATTTAGTACAATTTTTTATTGGTGGTCCACATGGAGCTGGAATTCTGAAATTTGAAAATAACATTACCGCCGGAGTGTAGGATTGGAATGTTTACGTAGTTTTGGAAATTTTTTTACATATGTGTACGATAGTACTATATCGTACTATAATTGGTACAACTTAGATTTGGAGCTGAGATACTGAAATTATTATCATAGTTGGCGTGTAGGATTGGTGTATGTAGGGAATTTTGAAAATTCGTACTAATGTGTACTATATAGTACCAAATTTGGATTTAGGTGAACCGATAGAACTGGAATCTTGACATTTGGAGTTAGGTTCACTGTTAAGGGTAGAATTGAGCTATTTAAGAAGTTTTGGATGTATGACGTTTTGGAAATTTGTACTAAATGGTAACAAATATGATTTGGTTGGAGCGATTAAGCTGGACTCTTAAGCTCTGATGTTAGGATCACGGTTGGGGTGTACGATTGGGCTATGTAGAATGTTTTGAAAATACGTACTAAAGTGTACTAAACTTGGTACAATTTAAATTTTGGGTGAACCAATACAGCTGGAATCCTGTAATTTGACGTTAGAATTACTGTTGCGGTGTAAAATAGTAAACAAGTGAAAAAGCGTTAAGTTCGGCCGGGTCGAACTTTGGATACCCTCCACCATAGATTTACTGACAGGTACTTAAAATGAAAATATAGGGAAAATAAAAAAAGTGAACATATATCGACATTTCCACAAACCAGTTATGTAAAACACAATGTAAACTTTAAAACAAATTTCAGAAATTTTTAATGGATAATGAGGGTGTATACACTTTTACACGGTTAAAATGGTTCTAAACCACATGTTTCTTTGTGCCAAATTTGTTTCAGAAAATTTTGATTTCATCCAAACTTTGGCCATCTTATAATTTCTTCCAAACTTAGTTTAAGTTTGAAGATGGGGAATATCGGTCCACTCCTTCTGGTACCTCCCACACAGGGGCTAGGTCTAAATACGGGTTATAGTTCATATAAGGTTCATTATCGAACCTTACGTTCTAGTTTTTTATATCGATATCCTCCGCAGGTGATATGATTACAACGGAGTCTTAGAACCAAACCCAAAATGCGGAACAGATTGCATAACTATTTTAATATAAAAAAGGGGGTTATATGGGGACTACCCCAAAAAGGGGTGCATATTAATAATTTTTTGTAGGAAAATTTGTTACCAGATACGACTACAAAATACCAAATTTCAGGGAATTCGGTTGAAAAACGTGCTCAACAACCTCAAAATAGCGAAAATTGGGGGGTACCCTTATATGGGGGCTACCCGAAAAAATTGACCTATATTTATAATTTTTAGTATGTAGATTTGCTACCCAATAAGAACTCAAAGTACCGAATTTCAGCGAATTCGGTCGAAAAATGCGATGAAACCCCCCAAAATACCTCAAAACTGGGGGTACCCTTATATGGGGGCTATCCGAAAATATGGACCCATATTTATAATTTTCAGTGGAAAGATTTGCTACCCAATACGAACTCAATATACCAAATTTGAGCGAATTCAGTTGAAAAACGCGCTCAAGAACCTCAAAATACCGAAAATTTGGGGGGGTACCCTTATATGGGAGCTATGCCTAAACGTGGACCGATGAAGCCCATCTTCGAACTTGACCTGCCTGCAGACAAAAGATCTCAATTCGTTTAGACGTTAGAGTGAATACAACAGACAGACGGACATGCTTAGATCGTCATAAAATTTTACGCTGATCAAGAATATATATGGGCAATATTGCCAATTTTTTAACATAGCTGAAGCGGAGGATCATCCCTTTATAACTCGGGAACTAATTATGTATATGAAAAAAAGAGAATAGTTTTGGGTTAATTGATCTGTCGTTGCAAACTGTCCAATCTTTATGTTGGTGGAAACTGTGTCTACTTTAATGTAAAAAAATGTGTAAAAACAGGTTGAGGCGAACCAGTTTTTTTATGTTTTCTATCGATTTGTGACTAAGCCACTCATTGCATGGTCTTCGTGTCAAAATAAAACTAGAAGCCAACAAAATGGGGACTACGGCCCTTATGTATCATTTTTAAAAATTTTAACTGCATCTACCTTTAAATGATGCTGACATTTTGAAGCTCGATTTAGAGTGTTTTTTGAATTTTACTTCTAGCTTTAATACGCAAACAGGAATTTCGAAAAATCGATTATAAGATTATTGTAGTCGCGAATCTGCGTAATTTGATATGTATTTTCGTTATGTAGTATGCACAGCTTCAGAGTAATACTCATCCGAAGGTGCGAATTTTGTGCGATCAAATTTCTAAAAAACCTATTTTTCGGGCCAAATTTTTAGATCTGTCAACTGAATGATATGGGTACCCGCGATCAATAAGGTATTTTACGTTTCGAATGATATAAAATCTTGTTCGTGAAAATCCATCTACTAGAACGGCGGGAACTGGCCTTCCAAAAACACGAAATTTGGCAAAAAATGTTTTTGAAAATATCGCGGATTTATTTGCGTTTTCTGTGTATCATTTCCGCTTCAATAAATGACCTCATACGGATTTTGATCTTTTTCGAAAAGAGAACTTTAAAAACTTCAGCCGAAAGAGAGATGTACGCAATTTATCTCATGGATTGGAAGATAAACTTCAGTACTTCCTGGAAACCGCATGCGCATCAAATGATTTTGAGAATTACGCGATTAAGACGCAATTTATCTCAAAAATAGTGTGAGCTGGCACATCCATGGTTCTTAATGGACCACATTGAAATCGGTATAGATCGATGTATTTTTAATGGCATCTGGAGTTTTCGGAAATTATTCGCGTTTTACAATTTTTTGGGTACTTCAATGTAACGTGCGGCACATCTTAGCCGTCAAATGAAATTTCGCAAAATATATATGGATTGGAAGATAAACTTCAGTACTTCCTGGAAACCGCATGCGCATCAAATGATTTTGAGAATTACGCGATTTACACGCAATTTAAAATGTATATTTCAAAATATTATATTATTTTAGGATTTATTCCTATTTATAGAATTCTAAGATTTATAGGAAGGGTCTTGATATAATCCGCAAGGTATATACTTATACACAAAAAGTGATTATTAATATATATGTCAATTTTTCGGCGAAATTCGGGTAAAATAGCAGAATGACCCCAACATTTTTTTCTGAAATTTCTTGTATACAATTAAAAAAATAAATATTATGACATTATTTTTTCGAACCAAAAACAAATATTTTTCCTCAGTATCTTGTTTTATTGTCGCTTTGATTTAGAAACCGCTACACGGATTTGTGTGATTTTGATATCATTTGATTCACCATGGTGTTTAGATTATGTAGATATTTTTAAATTAATTTTTAGGTGTGTGTATGTCATTAATATAATGAAAATATTGATGTAATCTGCTATATATTTTTTATTTTTCTCATATTTCGCGAATATGTGCAACTTTATCGTGATTATTATAATATATTCATATTCTTATTTTACGGAGGAAGATATATATCAACGTTTTTGGTCAATATAATAATCGGCGTAATTTTAAGATTTTTTTCTTATGCCCAAAATTAAAACCTCGATAACTTTTGCGCGTATCAACCAAAAATTTGATCGCGAACGGTTTCGGAGTCAGAACATTTTTTTCTATATGTGTACCAAAAATCATTGATGTGCCACAAAAACAAAAAAGCTGATTTTTTGAAAATGGAATATTAAAAAATTGGCAATATTGCCCATATACTTTATAGGGTCGGAAATGATTATTTCGATGCGTTACAAACGGAAAAATAAAACTAATATACCCTCCATACTATGGTGGAGGGTATAAAAATGTGGATTTGGGTTAACTGATAGAGCTGGAACACTGAAATTTGGAAATAATGGTACTGTTGGATTGGTGTATAGATGTAGTTTTGGAAATTCGTGCTTATTGGCACTAATGATCCTGAAATTTAGAGTTAGGATCATTGTTTGAATGTAGAATTGGGCTTTGTAGAAACTTTTTGAAATTCATACTAATGTAAGCTCGGCTTATGGAACAACCGTTCTGTAACAAGCCAGCTAAGTAAGTACTAATGTGTACTAAATTGTACCAAATTTGCATTTGTGTGAACCGATAGAGCTGGAATCTTCAAATTTTATGTTAGGATCAATGTTGGGGTGTAGGATTGGGCTTTGTAGAATGTTTTGGAAATTCGTACTAATGTGTACCAAATGGTACCAAATGTGGATTTGGGTGCACCGATAGAGCTGGAGCACTGAAATTTGGAAATATGGTTAATGTTGGAGTGTAAGATTGGGGTATGGATGTATTTTTGGAAATTCATACTTACGGGTACTAAATGTACTAAATTTGTTACAATCAGAATTTTGGGCGAACTTATAGATGTAAATATAGCTGATATATATTCAAATGCAATAAGTGTATATGGGAAATTACAAAACTCTTTGAAATTCCTTGAAGCTGAGGTTTGCAAGATTATAACTCGCGAAATATGAACATATTGCATATAATTTAAATTCATTTCTATAAAATGAAGTGTTCTTGTCAAAATCTTAAAATATTTGTAATAAATAATAAGTTTGGTGGAAACTGTGATGGTGGTAATGTATAAAAATGGGTGAAAATGTGTTGAAGCCAACGAGTTTTTTTGTTTTCCTTCCTGATTTGTGGCTAAACTACACAACGCACGCACATGTGATTCGTGACTAAGTTGCAGAATACCCCATGGACAATATGGTTCTAATGTATGATTTTTCGATATAATCACAGCATCCACCCGAAACGGATGCTGATATTTTTAAGCCGGATTTTCGATGTTTTTTGAATTTTTCTTATAATTAGGATGTGCATCCATATAATGGACTAAACTAATTATAGGATTGTAGAACTCGTGATTGTAGAACTCGTGAATGTGCTCACCGTAGCTTCTTTGCAATTGGGTTCCAAAGGCGAAAATTTGGTGCGTAAATTTTTATAAAAAACATATTTTGTGAGTCTAAAATTAAGAAAGTCCATTCAAATTCCGTGGAACCCTGCGTGATTTTAGTTTTTTTACGTGCCGCATCTAATGAGCCCATCAATGTGTACTAAATTTGGTACAATTTAAATTGTCTTTTAAGCGATAGAGTTGGAATCCTGAAACATGGAAACAATTTAAATTGTGGCTGAACCCACAGAGTTGGAATCCTGAAGCTTGGATTTAGGATGACTGTTGATTGAGATATGTAGGAATTTTTCGAAATTTGTACTAATGTGTATTAAATTTGGAACAATTTAAATTGTGGGTGAAGCAATAGAGTTGAAATCTTGAAATTTGGAGTCAGGATTACTGTGGGGGTGTAGGATTGTGGTATGTAGGAATTTTTGGAAATTGTACTACTGTGTACTAAATTTTGTACAATTTAAATTGTGTGTTAAGAGAAGACAAAATATTTTTTGAAAATCGCCGATTTTGGACCAAAAACCAAGTTTAAAAATAAGGAAGATCTTCACCGATTGGCTTTATCCTAGTTCATACGATAGCAATACACTCACAGAGAAACGTGTAAAAATTTGGAATCGATTGGGTTATTAGTTTTTGAGTTATCGTGCCCGCCATTCGCAAAAGAGAAAAACGCGTTTAAAGTTTGAGAATCCCATTAGCCGTCACTTCATGCTGACACAATAAATCGGCTATATCTTCAAGAGTTCTTGAGATTTTCACTTGAAATTTTGTAGGGACATTCTTGAATTAGTGTAGATTCGAGTTAAATCAAAAACATTTTTAATCCCGAGAATGAGCGATAGAGTTGGAATCCTGAAAAATGGATTTAGGATCACCGTGAGAGTGTAGGTTTAGGTTAAGTAGGAAGTTTTGGAAATTCGCACTACGGTGTACTAAATTTGGTAAAATTTAAATTGTGGGTGAACCAATTGGAATCCTGAAATTTGAATTTTGAATCATTGTTGGGGTTTAGGATCTAGGTATGCAGGAACTTTTATTGGATGGTTGAGGTGGGTGTTTTTGGAAATAATGTGTGCGATATGAAACTACGTTGATACAATCTGGATTTGGGAGAACCTTTAGAGCTCGAATCATGAAATTTTGAATGCGAATTAAGGTTGAGAAGTAGGGTAGATATAAGGACGTACTCATATTTACGATAATACTATATGGTACTATATTTGGTACAATTTTTTATTGGTGGTCCACATGGAGCTGGAATTCTGAAATTTGAAAATAACATTACCGCCGGAGTGTAGGATTGGAATGTTTACGTAGTTTTGGAAATATTTTTACATATGTGTACGAATAGTACTATAATTGGTACAACTTAGATTTGGAGCTGAGATACTGAAATTATTATCATTGTTGGCGTGTAGGATTGGTGTATGTAGGGAATTTTGAAAATTCGTACTAATGTGTACTATATAGTACCAAATTTGGATTTAGGTGAACCTATAGAACTGGAATCTTGACATTTGGAGTTAGGTTCACTGTTAAGGGTAGAATTGAGCTATTTAAGAAGTTTTGGATGTATGACGTTTTGGAAATTTGTACTAAATGGTAACAAATATGATTTGGTTGAACCGATTAAGCTGGACTCTTAAGCTTTGATGTTAGGATCACGGTTGGGGTGTACGATTGGGCTATGTAGAATGTTTTGAAAATACGTACTAAAGTGTACTAAACTTGGTACAATTTAAATTTTGGGTGAACCAATACAGCTGGAATCCTGTAATTTGACGTTAGAATTACTGTTGCGGTGTAGGGTTAACTGATAGAGCTGGAACACTGAAATTTGGAAATAATGGTACTGTTGGATTGGTGTATAGATGTAGTTTTGGAAATTCATGCTTATGGGTACTAATGATCCTGAAATTTAGAGTTAGGATCGTTGTTTGAATGTAGAATTGGGGTTTGTAGAAACTTTTTGAAATTTATACTAATGTGTAATGTGGAAATCTTTTTTAAGCTCGGCTTATGGAACAACCGTTCTGTAACAAGCCAGCTAAGTAAGTACTAATGTGTACTAAATGGTACCAAATTTGGATTTGTGTGAACCGATAGAGCTGGAATCTTCAAATTTTATGCTAGGATCAATGTTGAGGTGTAGGATTGGGCTTTGTAGAAAGTTTTGGAAATTCGTACTAATGTGTACCAAATGGTACCAAATGTGGATTTGGGTGTACCGATAGAGCTGGAGCACTGAAATTTGGAAATATGGTTAATGTTGGAGTGTAAGATTGGGGTATGGATGTATTTTTGGAAATTCATACTTACGGGTACTAAATGTACTAAATTTGTTACAATCAGAATTTTGGGCGAACTTATAGATGTAAATATAGCTGATATATATTCAAATGCAATAAGTGTATATGGGAAATTACAAAACTCTTTTAAATTCCTTGAAGTTGAGGTTTGCAAGGTTATAACTCGCGAAATATGAACATATTGCAAATAATTTAAATTCATTTCTATAAAATGAAGTGTTCTTGTCAAAATCTTAAAATATTGGTAATAAATAATAAGTTTGGTGGAAACTGTGATGGTGGTAATGTATAAAAATGGGTGAAAATGTGTTGAAGCCAACGAGTTTTTTTGTGTTCCTTCCTGATTTGTGGCTAAACTACACAACGCACGCACATGTGATCAGTGACTAAGTTGCAGAATACCCCATGGACAATATGGTTCTAATGTATGATTTTTCGATATAATCACTGCATCCACCCGAAACGGATGCTGATATTTTTAAGCCGGATTTTCGATCTTTTTGAATTTTTCTTATAATTAGGATGCGCATCCATATAATGGACTAAACTAATTATAGGATTGTAGAACTCGTGAATGTGCTCATCGTAGCTTCTTTGCAATTGGGTTCCAAAGGCGAAAATTTGGTGCGTGAATTTTTATAAAAAAACATATTTTGTGAGTCTAAAATTAAGAAAGTCCATTCAAATTCCGTGGAACCCTGCGTGATTTGATCGCGAACGGTTTCGGAGTCAGAACATTTTTCTCTATATGTGTACCAAAAATCATTGATGTGCCACAAAAACAAAAAAGCTGATTTTTTGAAAATGGAATATTAAAAAATTGGCAATATTGCCCATATACTTTATAGGGTCGGAAATGATTATTTCGATGCGTTACAAACGGAAAAATAAAACTAATATACCCTCCATACTATGGTGGAGGGTATAAAAATGTGGATTTGGGTTAACTGATAGAGCTGGAACACTGAAATTTGGAAATAATGGTACTGTTGGATTGGTGTATAGATGTAGTTTTGGAAATTCATGCTTATGGGTACTAATGATCCTGAAATTTAGAGTTAGGATCATTGTTTGAATGTAGAATTGGGCTTTGTAGAAACTTTTTGAAATTCATACTAATGTGTAATGTGGAAATATTTTTTAAGCTCGGCTTATGGAACAACCGTTCTGTAACAAGCCAGCTAAGTAAGTACTAATGTGTACTAAATGGTACCAAATTTGGATTTGTGTGAACCGATAGAGCTGGAATCTTCAAATTTTATGTTAGGATCAATGTTGGGGTGTAGGATTGGGCTTTGTAGAATGTTTTGGAAATTCGTACTAATGTGTACCAAATGGTACCAAATGTGGATTTGGGTGTACCGATAGAGCTGGAGCACTGAAATTTGGAAATATGGTTAATGTTGGAGTGTAAGATTGGGGTATGGATGTATTTTTGGAAATTCATACTTACGGGTACTAAATGTACTAAATTTGTTACAATCAGAATTTTGGGCGAACTTATAGATGTAAATATAGCTGATATATATTCAAATGCAATAAGTGTATATGGGAAATTACAAAACTCTTTGAAATTCCTTGAAGCTGAGGTTTGCAAGGTTATAACTCGCGAAATATGAACATATTGCATATAATTTAAATTCATTTCTATAAAATGAAGTGTTCTTGTCAAAATCTTAAAATATTTGTAATAAATAATAAGTTTGGTGGAAACTGTGATGGTGGTAATGTATAAACATGGGTGAAAATGTGTTGAAGCCAACGAGTTTTTTTGTTTTCCTTCCTGATTTGTGGCTAAACTACACAACGCACGCACATGTGATCCGTGACTAAGTTGCAGAATACCCCATGGACAATATGGTTCTAATGTATGATTTTTCGATATAATCACAGCATCCACCCGAAACGGATGCTGATATTTTTAAGCCGGATTTTCGATGTTTTTTGAATTTTTCTTATAATTAGGATGTGCATCCATATAATGGACTAAACTAATTATAGGATTGTAGAACTCGTGATTGTAGAACCCGTGAATGTGCTCACCGTAGCTTCTTTGCAATTGGGTTCCAAAGGCGAAAATTTGGTGCGTAAATTTTTATAAAAAACATATTTTGTGAGTCTAAAATTAAGAAAGTCCATTCAAATTCTGTGGAACCCTGCGTGATTTTAGTTTTTTTACGTGCCGCATCTAATGAGCCCATCAATGTGTACTAAATTTGGTACAATTTAAATTGTCTTTTAAGCGATAGAGTTGGAATCCTGAAACATGGAAACAATTTAAATTGTGGCTGAACCCACAGAGTTGGAATCCTGAAGCTTGGATTTAGGATGACTGTTGATTGACATATGTAGGAATTTTTCGAAATTTGTACTAATGTGTATTAAATTTGGAACAATTTAAATTGTGGGGGAAGCAATAGAGTTGAAATCTTGAAATTTGGAGTCAGGATTACTGTGGGGGTGTAGGATTGTGGTATGTAGGAATTTTTGGAAATTGTACTACTGTGTACTAAATTTTGTAAAATTTAAATTGTGTGTTAAGAGAAGACAAAATATTTTTTGAAAATCGCCGATTTTGGACCAAAAACCAAGTTTAAAAATAAGGAAGATCTTCACCGATTGGCTTTATCCTAGTTCATACGATTGCAATACACTCACAGAGAAACGTGTAAAAATTTGGAATCGATTGGGTTATTAGTTTTTGAGTTATCGTGCCCGCCATTCGCAAAAGAGAAAAACGCGTTTAAAGTTTGAGAAACCCATTAGCCGTCACTTCATGCTGACACAATAAATCGGCTATATCTTCAAGAGTTCTTGAGATTTTCACTTGAAATTTTGTAGGGACATTCTTGAATTAGTGTAGATTCGAGTTAAATCAAAAACATTTTTAATCCCGAGAATGGGGTGGGGGTCCCTTAAGCCATAGAGTTGGAATCCTGAAAAATGGATTTAGGATCACCGTGAGAGTGTAGGTTTAGGTTAAGTAGGAAGTTTTGGAAATTCGCACTACTGTGTACTAAATTTGGTAAAATTTAAATTGTGGGTGAACCAATTGGAATCCTGAAATTTGAATTTTGAATCATTGTTGGGGTTTAGGATCTAGGTATGCAGGAACTTTTATTGGATGGTTGAGGTGGGTGTTTTTGGAAATAATGTGTGTGATATGAAACTACGTTGATACAATCTGGATTTGGGAGAACCTTTAGAGCTCGAATCATGAAATTTGGAATGCGAATTAAGGTTGAGAAGTAGGGTAGATATAAGGACGTACTCATATTTACGATAATACTATATGGTACTATATTTGGTACAATTTTTTATTGGTGGTCCACATGGAGCTGGAATTCTGAAATTTGAAAATAACATTACCGCCGGAGTGTAGGATTGGAATGTTTACGTAGTTTTGGAAATTTTTTTACATATGTGTACGAATAGTACTATATCGTACTATAATTGGTACAACTTAGATTTGGAGCTGAGATACTGAAATTATTATCATTGTTGGCGTGTAGGATTGGTGTATGTAGGGAATTTTGAAAATTCGTACTAATGTGTACTATATAGTACCAAATTTGGATTTAGGTGAACCGATAGAACTGGAATCTTGACATTTGGAGTTAGGTTCACTGTTAAGGGTAGAATTGAGCTATTTAAGAAGTTTTGGATGTATGACGTTTTGGAAATTTGTACTAAATGGTAACAAATATGATTTGGTTGAACCGATTAAGCTGGACTCTTAAGCTTTGATGTTAGGATCACGGTTGGGGTGTACGATTGGGCTATGTAGAATGTTTTGAAAATACGTACTAAAGTGTACTAAACTTGGTACAATTTAAATTTTGGGTGAACCAATACAGCTGGAATCCTGTAATTTGACGTTAGAATTACTGTTGCGGTGTAGGCAATTTTACAAATTTGAACAAAATAGTAAAAAATGTGGATTTGGGTTAACTGATAGAGCTGGAACACTGAAATTGGTACAATTTGGTACACATTAGTACGAATTTCCAAAACATTCTACAAAGCCCAATCCTACACCCCAACATTGATCCTAACATAAAATTTGAAGATTCCAGCTCTATTGGTTCACACAAATCCAAATTTGGTACCATTTAATTCACATTAGTACTTACTTACTTAGCTGGCTTGTTACAGAACGGTTGTTCCATAAGCCGAGCTTAAAAAAGATTTCCACATTACACATTAGTATGAATTTCAAAAAGTTTCTACAAAGCCCAATTCTACATTCAAACAATGATCCTAACTCTAAATTTCAGGATCATTTCTACCCATAAGCATGAATTTCCAAAACTACATCTATACACCAATCCAACAGTACCATTATTTCCAAATTTCAGTGTTCCAGCTCTATCAGTTAACCCAAATCCACATTTTTTACTATTTTGTTCAAATTTGTAAAATTGCCCACATATCCCAATCCTACACCGCAACAGTAATTCTAACGTCAAATTACAGGATTCCAGCTGTATTGGTTCACCCAAAATTTAAATTGTACACTTTAGTACGTATTTTCAAAACATTCTACATAGCCCAATCGTACACCCCAACCTTGATCCTAACATCAAAGCTTAAGAGTCCAGCGTAATCGGTTCACCCAAAACATACCATTTAGTACAAATTTCCAAAACGTCATACATCCAAAACTCCTTAAATACCTCAATTCTACCCTTAACAGTGAACCTAACTCCAAATGTCAAGATTCCAGTTCTATCGGTTCACCTAAATCCAAATTTGGTACTATATAGTACACACCAACAATGATAATAATTTCAGTATCTCAGCTCCAAATCTAAGTTGTACCAATTATAGTACGATATAGTACTATTCGTACACATATGTAAAAAAATTTCCAAAACTACGTAAACATTCCAATCCTACACTCCGGCGGTAATGTTATTTTCAAATTTCAGAATTCCAGCTCCATGTGGACCACCAATAAAAAATTGTACCAAATATAGTACCATATAGTATTATCGTAAACATGAGTACGTCCTTATATCTACCCTACTTCTCAACCTTAATTCGCATTCCAAATTTCATGATTCGAGCTGTAAAGGTTCTCCCAAATCCAAATTGTATCAACGTAGTTTCATATCACACGCTTAATTCCCAAAGGTACCCACCTCAACCATCCAATAAAAGTTCCTGCATACCCAGATCCTAAACCCCAACAATGATTCAAAATTCAAATTTCAGGATTGCAATTGGTTCACCCACAATTTAAATTTTACCAAATTTAGTACACAGTAGTGCGAATTTACAAAACTTCCTACTTAACCTAAACCTACACTCTCACGGTGATCCTAAATCCATTTTTCAGGATTCCAACTCTATCGCTTAAGGGGGCCCCCCCATTCTCGGGATCAAAAATGTTTTTGATTTAACTCGAATCTACACTAATTCAAGAATGTCCCTACAAAATTTCAAGTGAAAATCTCAAGAACTCTTGAAGATATAGCCGATTTATTGTGTCAGCATGAAGTGACGGCTAATGGGTTTCTCAAACTTTAAACGCGTTTTTCTCTTTTGCGAATGGCGGGCACGATAACTCAAAAGCTAATAACCCAATCGATTTCAAATTTTTACACGTTTCTCTGTGAGTGTATAGCTATCGTATGAACTAGGATAAAGCCAATCGGTGAAGATCTTCCTTATTTTTAAACTTGGTTTTTGGTCCAAAATCGGCGATTTTCAAAAAATATTTTTTCAAAGGACCGCCATTTTGTTAATTTTAGAGCGAAGTCAATAATCCTAGTTCATACGAGAGCCAGACATGTACTCTTTCTAACAACGTTGGAATTTTCGGATTCCACCAACATTAACCATATTTCCAAATTTCAGTGCTCCAGCTCTATCGGTACACCCAAATCCACATTTGGTACAATTTGGTACACATTAGTACGAATTTCCAAAACATTCTACAAAGCCCAATCCTACACCCCAACATTGATCCTAACATAAAATTTGAAGATTCCAGCTCTATTGGTTCACACAAATCCAAATTTGGTACCATTTAATTCACATTAGTACTTACTTACTTAGCTGGCTTGTTACAGAACGGTTGTTCCATAAGCCGAGCTTAAAAAAGATTTCCACATTACACATTAGTATGAATTTCAAAAAGTTTCTACAAAGCCCAATTCTACATTCAAACAATGATCCTAACTCTAAATTTCAGGATCATTTCTACCCATAAGCATGAATTTCCAAAACTACATCTATACACCAATCCAACAGTACCATTATTTCCAAATTTCAGTGTTCCAGCTCTATCAGTTAACCCAAATCCACATTTTTTACTATTTTGTTCAAATTTGTAAAATTGCCCACATATCCCAATCCTACACCGCAACAGTAATTCTAACGTCAAATTACAGGATTCCAGCTGTATTGGTTCACCCAAAATTTAAATTGTACCAAGTTTAGTACACTTTAGTACGTATTTTCAAAACATTCTACATAGCCCAATCGTACACCCCAACCTTGATCCTAACATCAAAGCTTAAGAGTCCAGCGTAATCGGTTCACCCAAAACATATTTGTTACCATTTAGTACAAATTTCATACATCCAAAACTCCTTAAATAGCTCAATTCTACCCTTAACAGTGAACCTAACTCCAAATGTCAAGATTCCAGTTCTATCGGTTCACCTAAATCCAAATTTCGTACTATATAGTACACATTAGTACGAATTTTCAAAATTCCCTACATACACCAATCCTACACGCCAACAATGATAATAATTTCAGTATCTCAGCTCCAAATCTAAGTTGTACCAATTATAGTACGATATAGTACTATTCGTGGATGCAGTGATTATATCGAAAAATCATACATTAGAACCATATTGTCCATGGGGTATTCTGCAACTTAGTCACTGATCACATGTGCGTGCGTTGTGTAGTTTAGCCACAAATCAGGAAGGAACACAAAAAAACTCGTTGGCTTCAACACACTTTCACCCATTTTTATACATTACCACCATCACAGTTTTCACCAAACTTATTATTTATTACCAATATTTTAAGATTTTGACAAGAACACTTCATTTTATACAAATGAATTTAAATTATATGCAATATGTTCACGAGTTCTACAATCCTATAATTAGTTTAGTCCATTATATGGATGCGCATCCTAATTATAAGAAAAATTCAAAAAACATCGAAAATCCGGCTGAAAAATATCAGCATCCGTTTCGGGTGGATGCAGTGATTATATCGAAAAATCATACATTAGAACCATATTGTCATTGGGTTATTCTGCAACTTAGTCACTGATCACATGTGCGTGCGTTGTGTAGTTTAGCCACAAATCAGGAAGGAACACAAAAAAACTCGTTGGCTTCAACACATTTTCACCCATGTTTATAGATTACCACCATCACAGTTTGCACCAAACTTATTATTTATTACAAATATTTTAGGATTTTGACAAGAACACTTCATTTTATAGAAATGAATTTAAATTATATGCAATATGTTCATATTTCGCGAGTTATAACCTTGCAAACCTCAGCTTCAAGGAATTTAAAAGAGTTTTGTAATTTCCCATATACACTTATTGCATTTGAATATATATCAGCTATATTTACATCTATAAGTTCGCCCAAAATTCTGATTGTAACAAATTTAGTACATTTAGTACCCGTAAGTATGAATTTCCAAAAATACATCCATACCCCAATCTTACACTCCAACATTAACCATATTTCCAAATTTCAGTGCTCCAGCTCTATCGGTACACCCAAATCCACATTTGGTACCATTTGGTACACATTAGTACGAATTTCCAAAACTTTCTACAAAGCTCAATCCTACACCCCAACATTGATCCTAACATAAAATTTTAAGATTCCAGCTCTATCGGTTCACACAAATCCAAATTTGGTACCATTTAGTGCACATTAGTACTTACTTAGCTGGCTTGTTACAGAACGGTTGTTCCATAAGCCGAGCTTAAAAAATATTTCCACATTACACACTAGTAAGAATTTTAAAATGTTTCTACAAAGCCCAATTCTACATTCAAACAATGATCCTAACTCTAAATTTCAGGATCATTAGTACACATTAGCATGAATTTCCAAAACTACATCTATACACCAATCCAACAGTACCATTATTTCCAAATTTCAGTTTCCCAGCTCTATCAGTTAACCCAAATCCACATTTTTACTATTTTGTTCAAATTTGTGAAATTGCCCACATATCCTAATCCTACACCGCAACAGTAATTCTAACGTCAAATTACAGGATTCCAGCTGTATTGGTTCACCCAAAATTTAAATTGTACCAAGTTTAGTACACTTTAGTACGTATTTTCAAAACATTCTAAATTGCCCAATCGTACACCCCAACCGTGATCCTAACATCAAAGCTTAAGAGTCCAGCTTAATCGGTTCACCCAAATCATATTTGTTACCATTTATTACAAATTTCCAAAACGTCATACATCCAAAACTTCTTAAATAGCTCAATTCTACCCTTAACAGTGAACCTAACTCCAAATGTCAAGATTCCAGTTCTATCGGTTCACCTAAATCTAAATTTGGTACTATATAGTACACATTAGTACGAATTTTCAAAATTCCCTACATACACCAATCCTATACGCCAACAATGATAATAATTTCAGTATCTCAGCTCCAAATCTAAGTTGTACCAATTATAGTACGATATAGTACTATTCGTACACATATGTAAACAAATTTCCAAAACTACGTAAACATTCCAATCCTACACTCCGGCGGTAATGTTATTTTCAAATTTCAGAATTCCAGCTCCATGTGGACCACCAATTAAAAATTGTACCAAATATAGTACCATATAGTATTATCGTAAACATGAGTACGTCCTTATATCTACCCTACTTCTCAGCCTAAATTCGAATTCCAAATTTCATGATTCGAGCTCTAACGTTTCTCCCAAATCCAAATTGTATCGAACGTAGTTTCATATCGCACACATTATTTCCAAAAGTACCCACCTCAACCATCCAATAAAAGTTCCTGCATACCCAGATCCTAAACCCCAACAATGATTGAAAATTCAAATTTCAAGGGGGTTACTCTGTATTGCGTTGCGAAAGCAAGTGCGATGCGTAAGGTAAATGCGTTAAGAGTTCAATTTGGTACTCTGTATCGCTCACGCATTCGCAAACTATATCGAAAATTGGGCAACACTGTCACCACAAAGTATACAATAAAGAAGAATGACAAAAGGAAACGTCAAAATATTGTAAATAAAAACATATTTTTGTGTGGTACGAGTGTTTTTTTAGTAACAAAAATGATGAACGAATTAAAAAAGAATTTTATGACAAATATACTCTCCCTAAGTGACCACGGGTATGAAAATAGAAGTACGAATTATGTGACAGACGTTTTCAAATATTTAATTTTTATAGATTTTATTACAAAATTTTCGTTTCAATAAAGATGCGTTTATGTATTCATTAAACGCTCGTCGTTCCAAATGCATTCACAGCTATTCCATCTTCAATAAAAGTTCCCGCTGTTTTGAAATTGTTTGGACAAGGTGGTTATCAATACCAACCTGTAAATATGCACACTTAGTTTCACATTTTATATAAAAATATAATATATTACTTTTTTCCAACCAGCGACATCTCTTACAAGAGGTCCATTTGAATTAAGGACATCAGCCGGTTTTGTCCACAAATTGTTTGCGCCTTGTTTAGCATTTGAACTCTGCAATTGTCTCTTTACCAAATCGCTGTTATGCTCCATAAAATATTTTTTATTTTTTGTATTATCCCTAAAATAATTAATTTAGATATAAATAAACCCTTTAATTTTGCTTACTTACATGTTTCGCTTGCTTTGCGTTTGCTATTTTGTTAACGCAAGATATTTGCGTTTAACGAACGAATTTGACATGCGTTTTCGTATTACAGAGTTCGGTGATGCCACATTTGCGTAAAGTAGATGCGAAAGGAGATTCGAAAACGAATTAGAGAGTACCAATTATGCGATGCGATACAATTTTTCTTACGCATCGCAATACAGAGTAACCCCCAAGGATTCCAATTGGTTCACCAAATTTACCAATTGGTTTCACCAAATTTAGTACACAGTAGTGCGAATTTCCAAAATTTCCTACTTAACCTAAACCCACACTCTCACGGTGATCCTAAATCCATTTTTCAGGATTCCAACTCTATAGCTCAAGGGCCCCCCCCCTCATTCTCGGGATCAAACATTTTTTTGATTTAACTCGAATCTACACTAATTCAAGAATGTCCCTACAAAATTTCAAGTGAAAATCTCAAGAACTCTTGAAGATATAGCCGATTTATTGTGTCAGCATGAAGTGACGGCTAAAGGGTTTCTCAATCTTTAAACGCATTTTTCTCTTTTGCGAATGGCGGGCACGATAACTCAAAAACTAATAACCAATCGATTCCAAATTTTTACACGTTTCTCTGTGAGTATATAGCTATCGTATGAACTAGGACAAAACCAATCGGTGAATATCTTCCTTATTTTTAAACTTGGTTTTTGGTCCAAAATCGGAGATTTTCAAAAAATATTTTTTCAAAGGACCGCCATTTTGTTAATTTTAGAGCGAAGTCAGTAATCCTAGTTCATACGAGAGCCAGACATGTACTCTTTCTAACAACGTTGGAATTTTCGGATTCCGATGATCCAGTAAGGAGTTATCATGCCCGCCATAAAAATAAAGACTATACTTCAATCACCAAAAACCACAAAAAAATTTTGTAAATTGTTTTTCTTCTCTTAACACACAATTCAAATTGTACAAAATTTAGTACCCAGTAGTACAATTTCCAAAAATTCCTACATACCACAATCCTACACCCCCACAGTAATCCTGACTCCAAATTTCAGGATTTCAACTCTATTGCTTCACCCACAATTTAAATTTTCCAAATTTAATACACATTAGTACAAATACAAAATGTATCACATTTAGTACTTTATCGTTCACCTTTGGACCAAGTGTGACCCTCACCCAAAATTACAAGGTTGTGGCTTCACTTTGTTTTTCTCGAATATAAAGAAGTTATGTGGTTTTCATGTTTTCTTTAACAAAAATATACGTTGAGCTGTAATTACAATCGGCGATTTTTAAATTTTTATTCATTTTTGAAGCCGATAATTATTTTTAAATAAAAATATTCAATGTCGGGTAATGTGGACCACTATGAAAAAGTGGGACCTTTCCACGAGGACGAGTTCGAAACATGGGCGCATTTAATATGCGAGGAGGTATTCTATCCTCTGAAAACTCGATATGTGAAATTACGGTTGCTTCGGTTGGATAATGAAGCAAGGACCTTCAAAATACCGCAAAATCGGGGCTATTCCAAAACATGGACCTATATATTCTTGCATTCATTGTTACCCAAGAGTGCAATAAATTGAAATTTATCACAAACAATTCACAACCTACCTTTAACTTACTGATCCTCATTACCCATACATACTGGTCCACATTACCCGCCAAGTTATTTTTATTCGCAGTTTAAAGTTTTTTGAAATATAATGCAATAACATTTTTATAGACAAATATATATGGGCAATATTGCCAATTTTTTAACATAGCTGAAGCGGAGGTTCACCCCTTTATAACTCGGGAACTACTTAAGTATATGAAAAAAAGTGAATAGTTATGGGTTAATTAATCTGTCGTTGCAAACTGTTCATGATATTAACCTCCAAACTCTATTTTGGTGGAAGCTGTGTCTACTTTAATGTAAAAAAATGTGTAAAAACAGGTTGAGGCGATGCAGTGTTTTTATGTTCTCTATCGATTTGTGACTAAGCCACTCATTGCATGGCCTTCGTGTCA
>NW_026884817.1:0-58243 GCF_032173495.1 Musca vetustissima | reverse complement strand
TGTCATATTTATAACATAGTTTTTCTAAAATATTTTTATTAATTTTTGTAACATGCTATTATTCAGCCTGAAATTGAAACACTATTCATTAAAAAAAAAATTAAATAAAATAATCAAACGGAAATATAACTTAATTGATTATAGAATTTATAAGAACCCATGTTGGGCGCCATAATACAATAATCTTAACTTTTGTAATAAATTAATTTATTTTTATCGCTATAAAATTGTCCACAAATTTTCAAGTATAACGTTGGGCGCCAATTATATAAAATACATTATAATATTGTTTATTTTGAAATGAAACAGGATTGAAAAGTAACAAATGTTTGAATATTTTGTTTTTTTATACCCTTCACCACACTGTGGTACAGGGTATTATGTCTTTGTGCATATGTTTGTAACAGGCAAAAATAATCGAGATAGACCCATGGTTCCTTTTGAGAATATGCATAGAATCACTTTCTGAGTCGATTTACGCATGTCCGTCTGTCCGTCCGTCCGTCCGTCCGTCCGTCCGTCTGTCCATGTTAAATTGTAAACAAAGTACAGATCGCATTTATGATCCGAATTGGATGAAATTTGGCATAGGTCACTTATTTGGCCCAAGGACGAACCCTATTGAAATTGGGAAAAATCGGTTCAGATTTAGATATAGCTCCCATATATATATTTAACCGATTTAATGTAAACAGTCCCTATATAACTTTCGATTTGCACGAAATTTAGTACAGCCTAATCATTTAGGTCTAGAATGATGTGTGCCAAGTTTCGTGAAAATCGGTCCAGATTTAGATATAGCTCCCATATATAGTTTCGTCCGATTTCATGTAAATGGTGCCCCAAAGACCCTATATATCTTTTGATTTGCACGAAATTTGGCATAACGTACTGAATTAAGCCTAGAGTGATGTCTGCCAAGTTTCGTGAAAATCGGTCCAGATTAAGATATAGCTCCCATATATAGTTTCGTCCGATTTCATGTAAATGGTGCCCCAAAGTCTCTATATATCTTTCGATTTGCACGAAATTTGGCATAACGTACTGAATTGAGTCTAGAATGGTGTCTGCCCAGTTTCAAGAAAATCGGTCCAGATTTAGATATAGCTCCCATATATAGTTTCGTCCGATTTCATGTAAATGGTGCCCCAAAGTCCCTATATATCCTTCGATTTGCACGAAATTTGGCATAACGTACTTAATTGGGCCTAGAATGATGTCTGCCAAGTTTCATGAAAATCGGTCCCGATTTAGATATAGCTCACATATATAGTTTCGTCCGATTTAATGTAAATGGGGCCCCAAATCCCTATATATCTTTCGATTAGCACGAAATTTGGTACAGCCTAATCATTTAGGTCTAGAATGATGTCTGCCAAGCTCCGTGAAAATCGGTCAAGATTTAGATATAGCTACCATATATAGTTTCGTCCGATTTCATGTAAATTGTGACCAAAATCCATATATATCTTTCGATTTGCACGAAATTTGGCATAACGTACTGAATTGAGCCTAGAGTTATGTCTGCCAAGTTTCGTGAAAATCTGTCCAGATTTAGATATAGCTCCCATATATAGTTTCGTCCGATTTCATGTAAATTGTGCACCAACATCCATATATATCTTTCGATTTGCCCGAAATTTTGCACAACGTACTGAATTGAGCCTAGAGTGATGTCTGCCAAGTGTCGATAAAATCGGTCCATATTTCTATATAGCTCCCACATATAGTTTCGTCCGATTTCATGTAAATGGTTCACCAAAGTCGCTATATATCTTTCGATTTGCACGAAATTTGGCATAACGTACTGAATTGAGCCTAGAGTGATGTCTGCCTTGTTTCGTGAAAATCGGTCCAGATTTAGATATAGCTCCATTTGATTATAGATTGATTTTATGTAATTGACGCACCAAGGAACCAATAGGAACAAAACGTTCTAAAGTTAGTATAACCTAACCTGTGACAAGTTTGTTTGAAATCGCTTAATATGTGGATATAGCTTACATATATTTGTTCGCCCGATATCAAGCAAATTGGGCATCATACTCCTCATGTTAGTCAGATTGACATCAAATTTTGCACAACGTACAAAATTGAGCATAGAATTACGCAGTTGCGTTTTCTAGAAGTACAGACATAGTCAACCGGATGACCTATTTATATTTGTTTGAAGTCGATTTACACACTTTATGGACAAATCTAGGTAGATTCACATTTAGATAAATATCACATATTTTATTTCATCCAATTTCATGTTAATAGTCCTGTTTAATGCACCCATAGTGGTGAAGGGTATCCTAGAGTCGGCCCCGTCCGACTTTACTACTTTCCTTACTGGTTTTTTACTAAATTTTGTTATAAAATCTGCGAATAAATTCACCACTAAAATTTTAACGAATTATTCAATAAAAAAATTCCAGCGAAAAAGGCTAAACCCGCCAAAAAAAAGAACTCTTACCAACTAATTAAAATTAATTGTTGTTTTGCCAAAATCCCGCCAAATTGTTACATATATCAAAAATTATTACCACAGCTACAAAAGGTAATTTAAAATTAGTAAAAATAAAAAAAATTCTTCGGAAATTTCATGTGATGAGCCATAACTGTGGAATTTAATATGCCACAGTTTGTGTGTGTGTGTGTTGGTATAGGGCAACATAAAAGAAGACAGCCAAACAAATTATGTTGTTTTAATGTGACACATTGTAAGATTTATTAAGCCATTTTTTTCTGACCGAGAAAAAGAAGATTAGTTTACATCATGCCATGTTTGCCAGATCTTACTCATCCCGTGTGTGTAATTAAAATGAACTTTGAGTGATTCTCATTTACAGGGAAATAAACTAAATTTTAAAGATATAAATCTTTTGGGCCAGTATTTTAAATCTTTTAACCAAGAAAAAACTGTAAAACGTAAGAGAGCGATATCGAAGTTGTGAAAGTCAGCCAAATGTGGTATTCGTTATATGTACATCGTTCTTGGATACAGGAATCTTGATATAGAATATCTCATATATTTCTTCCTAGCAAAGATCACGGGGATAATATTTTGACAAAATAGGGAGACTGGTTTCTATTATCCACAATCATCTTTCCCTAAATTATGTTCACTGGGTTTTCATGGACAGTCTTAATTGTTCGCCACTGTCAAGGAAACAATTATCGGTATAAGAACCCAACATATTACAGTCAGTCCGGTTAAAAAAAAAAAAAAAACAATAAGGAATGTAGTAAAGTCGGACGGGGCCGACTATATGATACCCTTCACCACTGTGGGTATATTCAACACGTCCTAACAGACGTCGAATTTTTGTGGGACCATTAACATGAAAATGGATCCATAAACATGTCACTCTGCAACCTATACTATATTTTTCATTTAGTCAGATACAGGGTTGCTTCAACCTAGGTTATATCTACTTCAGTACGCTATGCCAAATTTTTGTCAATCGGCCTACCTTGGGGTCTTTGGTGAACCATTTACATATCGGACGAAAATATATGGGAGCTATATCTAAATCTGAACCAATTTTCAGGAAACTTAACCCACATCATTCTAGACCTAATTCAGTACCATGTGCCAAATTTCGTGCAAAACGAAAGATATATAGGGACTTTGGTACACCATTTACATAAAATCGGAAGAAAATATAGATGGGGGCTATATCTAAATCCTGACCAATTTTCAGGAAACTTAACACACATTATTCTAGACCTCATTCAGTACGCTGTGTCAAATTTCGTGCAAATCGAAAGATATATAGTGACTTTGGTACACCATTTACATAAAATCGGACGAAAATATATATGGGAGCTATATCTAAATCTGGGCCGATTTTCAGGAAACTTAACACACATCAATCTAGACCTAATTCAGTACGCTGTGCCAAATTTCGTGCAAATCGAAAGATATATAGGGTCGTTGGTACACCATTTACATTAAATCGGACGAAACTATATATGGGAGCTATATCTAAATCTGGACCGATTTTCAGGAAACTTAACACACATCATTCTAGACCTAATTCATTACGCTATGCCAAATTTCGTGCAAATCGAAAAATATATAGGGACTCTGGTACATTATTTACCTTAAATCGGACTAAAATATATATGGGAGCAATATCTAAATCTGAACCGATTTTTCCCAATTTCAATAGGGTATATCTAAATCTGGACCGATTTTCAGGAAACTTAACACACATCATTCTAGACCTAATTCATTACGCTATGCCAAATTTCGTGCAAATCGAAAAATATATAGGGACTCTGGTACATTATTTACCTTAAATCGGACGAAAATATATATGGGAGCAATATCTAAATCTGAACCGATTTTTCCCAATTTCAATAGGGTTCGTCCTTGGGCCTATTAAGTGACCTGTGCAAAATTTCAACCAAATCGGATTATAAATGCGACCTGTACTTTGTTAACAAAAATACATGGACGGACGGACAGACGGAAATGCATAAATCTACTCTGAAAGTGATTCTATGCATATTCCCAAAAGGAACCATGGGCCTATCTCGATTATTTTTGTCTGTTACAAACATATGCACAAAGACGTAATACCCTGTACCACAGTGTGGTGAAGGGTATAAAAAAAACTTGCCTCGGTTCTGATTTAGGTATAGCTCACATATCGACGCCTCCGAACCATAGTATGCTAAGTCGACTTAGCATGTTTTAAAGTTCTTTACGTTTTTAGATACTACGGTCCTTAATTTATGTTCTCTGGAATTTTGGTAATCATCAGCCAATCCAAACCAAAGTTATAAGCAAAAATGTACTTAGCATGGCCCGTAAGATCTATGAAATTCCATACTTTGAGAGCTTCTACTAAAAAACTCACTTTTCAGACTTAGCATACTATGGTTCGGAGGCGACGATATGTAGTTACGTCCGATTTTGTGTAAATGGTGCACCAAACTCGCAATATTGATTTGATTGGGACAACATTTTGCACAGAATACTGAACTAGGTCCTGATTGATGTATGTGAAGTTTTGTTCCAATCGGTTTAGATTTAGATATAGCTCCCATACACAGTTTTGTCCGATTTTAGGTAAATGCCAATGTTTATCCGAACTGAATTAGGTCCTGATTGAAGTATGTCAAATATAGATCCCATATATATTTTCTTCTGATTTTGTGAAAAATATTTTAGCCGTCATAATTAAAAAAAATATTGTGTGTTTATAGGCGGATAATACATAGTAATGTTTCCAAACAATATGCTACTGACAATGATAGTGACAGAAAACACACAGACACACACATTGTAAAAACTACCAAGGTTAGCCATTGTCTAAAAATAAAATCCTTCCTTCCTTGCCATTTCTATAGAAATTTGTAAGAAAACAAAAACCTTGAAGATTCCCAAACAGATATCGCCTTCATGATATACGGCCCTACAACCATGAAGGGAAAAAATTTCAACTGAGACGAAAAAAATAGATAATGATGACAATGATCATATCTAGATTATTGTATGTTAAGTTTTTTTTCTGCGACACATACTATGTAGCCAAGAAAAAGAAAAATGAGGCACAAATGTGGGCTATGGTGATATACAACCCAGTTAGACTTAAATCTGGATGACAATAATGGTGACAATGAAGTCACATTTCAGAAAATTGAAAATTTCTTTTGGCCTTGCGCAAAACGTGAGTAAAGTTAACAACAACATCACACATTTTGTTGTCATCATTGATGTCACACACACGCACACTGAAATTAAGTTCGCATGCATGTTTTTCCCCTCTGGAGTTCCCCCCTTTAGACAACACAACACATATCAAGTTTTCATGTTGTTAGGGGCCATGTTTTGTAGGGTTTTCTATTTAGCTTGAATGTGTGTGTGTGTGAGAGAGAGTTTTTTCATTCAGTATGCCAAGGAAGGATATCAATGTCTCATATTACATCAACATAAACAGGATATCAAAATGAGTTCTACGCTGCTATGGTTGGTGTGTATGTTGTATGCTAGACACGTATCCTGCGAGTTTGACTGCTGTTTGTCTCTGTCGTTGACATTTGTGTTATGAAATGAAATAATTATGTCAATATTTCCCAAAACACGTGGCCTTATATATGCGAAGAAGCTTCAACAATGTGATATTAATTATATAGAAATGTAAGAGACTAAGGGTTGGGGTTGTGCATGTAACGGGGGGTTGTATTTAAGAATATTTTCTTTGTTTGTTGGGTTATAAATGAAGTTATAATTATAGGGGGCTATTTATTAAATTATGCCCAGTTGATTATTAACGTGGCAGCAAACGCCTAAAAATAGGCTATATGTCATAGCGTTTCAAATATAAATAACCGAGTATTTTTGAAAGGAGTGCCATTATGGATATCATATCGGCTTTCTATTTACATACTGAATTTTCTTCTACGAAAATTATCCATCATTCGAAATTTCCTTTACCAATATCCACTTAAATGTCTTTCCCAACATTTAATTTTCTATAAAAATACTTAGTTACGCTTTCTTTTTTTGTTTGTTCTTCCACATTTCCACCAATTTACTTAGACCTTTTACTACTTACGTTTACTGTTCGTTAACATTTATCTTTTTCTTGTTAGTCGATTTGGCCGACAACATTTCATTTGCATATTTAATAGAAGCCTTAAGGGAGCGATAAAAATGAATTTTTGAAGTATTCAAAAAATGATTGTGAAACAATCAAGAGGTAGATGTACCAAAAGACCATCACAAAGGAGAAAATAAAACAATTCTAGTATCCATTCTAAAAGCTGTCGTATAAAAAGACGCTAAATATTACTCATCCACCAAAAAGAAGAAGAAGAAGAAAATAAAATACCTTTTTTCCATTTTATTCCTTGAAAGCCACTTTTTCTATTAAATGCCTAAAAGTATGCCAGGTATTTTATTTTCATCATCAGCAATTATAGAAGCAACAAAAATATTCAAATTTTATTTTTTTTCTTCTTGATTGTCTGTCAAGAAAAATTAAGCTATAAGAAAATAGCCTTAACGATTAAGAAAGTTTAATAACCTTAGATTAAATTAAATATTTTGTTTGCAGGGCAGCCAACCTAAAGGGCATTGAATGTCAGTTGGGCAAAATAAATAGTGAATGTAATTTGAAGGTCCTTCACTTATTTGAGTGCCTTTGAAGGACATTTTTGAAATATTGTTTTTTTGTGAAATATTGTCAAACCCATTATAAAATCAATAAATGCTGAATGTTGGGCGCCAGCTGGACTAGAAATAAAAAAATAATATTTGAGGTGATAAAGATAAATTTTGTAGAAATTGATCACTACCAAATGTTTGAACACCCAAACTTTAAACATTTTATTTGATTAAAAATACGTTTCCAAAATGGGCGCCAATTTAACATTTTTTGAAGAAGGCATTCAAAGTCTTCGAAATAAATTTACAATATTAAATTAATATTCACGAAGTTGACAAAAGGGGACATTTTTTCAAAACGACTTAAATTAATCAATGACTCATGTTGGGCGCCAATTTTTTGCTTATACTCATTAAAATATACAAATTATTAACGATTGACAACATTTTTGGGACAAATCGTCTAAACACCCTTGCTGGACAGAAAGGGTATTCTTGGACCCATAATTGGAAATATTCGTACAACTCAACTGGGTATTTTTTAAAGAAGCCAAAGTCGGAGTTCTATATATCTACGAATTCTTAGTAATGAAATGATTTAGTTTACTAGATAAATTGTCCAACAAAGCCGAAAACTCCACGTTGGGAGCCAATAAAATGCATCTCAATAATATAAAACAAGTGAAAAAGCTGTAAGTTCGGCCGGGCCGAACTTTGGATACCCTAACTATTTTAATATAAAAAGGGGTTATATGGGAACTACCTTAAAAAGGGTGCAAATAATAATAACTTTTGGTAGGGAGATTTGTTACCATAAACGACTACAAAATACCAAATGTCAGCAAATTCGGTTGAAAAACGCGCTCAAGAACTCCAAAATACCGAAAATTGGGGGTACCTTTATGTGGGGGCTATCCGAAAAAAATGGACCTATGTTCACAATTTTTTGTGGAGAGATTTGGAAGCTATTAAGAACCAAATGTACCAAATTTCACCGTATTCGGTTGAAAAACGCGCTCAAGAACCTCGAAATATCGAAAATTGGGGGTACCCTTCTATGGGGGCTACACGAAAAAATTGACCTCAATTTATAATTTTTTGTGGAGAGATTTTCTACCCAATAAGAACTGAAATTACTAAATTACAGCCAATTCGGTGAAAAAATCCGGTCAAAATCCCCCAAAAACTGGAAATTGGGAGGTACCCTTATATGGGGGCCACCAGAAAAAGTGGACCTATATTTATAATTTTTAGTGGGGAAATTTGGTACCCAATAAGAACCCCATGTACCAAATTTCAGCGAATTCGATTGAAAACCGCCTCCAGAACCCTTAAATACCGAAAATTTGGGGGAACACTTATATGGGGGCTACCCGAAAAAATTGACCTATATTTCTAATTTTTAGTATAGAGTATTTGCTACACAATAAGAACTCAAAGAAAAATGCGATCATACCCCCCAAAATATCGCAAAATTAGGGATACCCTTATATGGGGGCTACCCGAAAATGTGGACCCATATTTATAATTTTTAGTGGAGAGATTTGGGGGTACCCTTATATGGGGGCTATGCCTAAACGTAGACCTATAAAGCCCATCTTCGAACTTGACCTGCTTGCAGACAAAAGACGACTCTATCGTTTAGACGCTATAGTGATTACAACAGACAGACGAACAGACAGACGGACATGGCTATATCGTCATAGATCAAGAATATATATTACGCTGATCAAGAGTATATATACTTTATAGGGTCGGAAATGATTATTTCGATGGGTTACAAACGGAAAAACAAAATTAATATACCCTCCATACTATGGTGGAGGGTATAATAAATGTCGGGAAACTGATATCTCAAAAATTAATTTTTATTCCGAAATTACTTGGATGTGGCCAAAGTAGATGTTTTTTATATTTAAAAAAATCTGCTGTGCGCCACCAAAAAATTTAATAGTAATTTATAAAGATATGACCAACATAAAAACATTTATATAAAAATCTAGGCCAATATCGATCTTCTTTTAGAGATTTTCTACCCCATAAGACTCCCAATAATAAAAATGCGCAATTCGGTTCGAAAAAAGCGTACCAAACCCTCCAACATACTAATATTCGAAATGTACCGTTATATGGGATCTAACGTAAAACGTGGACCAATATTGATACTCAATAAGGCCCAAGAATACCAAATCACAATTACTTCGGTTGAAAAACTGGTTAAGACCCCTCAAAATACCGATATTTGAGGGATATCATCAATGGGAGCTACCACACAAAGTACGCCAATATTGGTCATTTGTTGATGGGAAGTTGATGCTACTCAATGAGGATAGAAAATGCCAAATGCGGCCGATATATCCCATTTTCAATAACAAAAATCCTGGAAGTAGTAGCCAAACGTATGGGAAATATCATAGATACAAATATGCGTACTTTATTGCGATTTCAGCAGATTTAAACTCCACCCTATGGTCATGGGTATAAAAAGTCCACGTTGAGCGCCAATGACTTTCAGATTATATACATGTGAAGTCAAAATTGAAGAATTTTGGTTAGGATTAAATCTGTTATTATCCAAAAAAATAAAATATCAAAGAAGTTAAATCAATTGTGCTCATTTTCTATTTCCCAAGTTGGGCACCAAATTACAAACATATTATCCGTTTTCTGTTTGAATGTGTGATATATTAAGAATATTTTCTAAATGCATGGCTCCTCAATGACAAATTTTCTCTCGTATATGTCTACCAAAACGGCTTTCATTTTCCCACGTTGGGCGCCAAATACAATCAAATATTATATTTCGTTACTCGAATTTAGAATTTCTATTATAGATATTTTACAGACTTATAGCTTTCAGCATATAACAACTGTAATGCGTTGGGCGCCAATTAAAACCATTGAAAAAATTGTTGTACGCATTTCATGAAAAAATACATAAAATTTCATGACTACAATAATATCGTTACCCTTAAAATAATTGTCCATCCTACGTTAATCCTTTTTATATATAAGCCAGCGTATAATAAATATCAACACTTAAACACTCCTCCTGCACACTTTTACAGTTAACCAATCCCCTTGCATACTTTTAGGTTATGTTGCAGGATAATAAAAGATTTTATAGCTTGACAGAGGTTTTCAATGAATGACAGGTTTTTACTAAATTAACAATAACAGCAACAAAACGAAGCAAATGAAAAACTCTAAAGCATATCATTAAACTCAATGTTATATCACCTGAACCTGACCAAGCCAGCATGAGCATGCAATTGACAGTTTCATTTATCGTTTAACTTCAATTATTTATAACTTCATTTTCTTTATGTGTTGTTTTCTCGTTGCTTTTCCCAAAACGAGACAACTAAACTTCCACATTGATTTGGTAGAACAACATTTGTCTTGGCTGGAGTGTAATTACGTTAAGAGAAAGAACAAAACTTAATAAAAACAAAAATAAGGATGAATAATACCAACAATTGTTCGATCATGCTGTTGAGTGGTATGAGTCTGCCATTCAGCCAGCTATGTCACTGATTGGTATGTCTGCTTGAATTTTGGGGTTTTCGGATTTTGTCTTCTTTCGCCAGGCATTGGTGATGGTGCTGAAAATCCATTGTGTATTTGTTTTTTTAAGGATGGTCATAAACAATTGTTTGTCTATCGCACGCCACTCTCTCTACTCCACTCCCTCTCTCAGTCATATCTTTGGCTCTTCTAAATGAATTAGAAGTCTGTGTTTGTGTGTTCGTGTCATACCTAATAAATTACTCGATATTCCAAAGACGACGACGACGATGCCGACCAAAAAATGTTTTGTCTAACAACAAAAAACAGCCATGAATGGTGAGTTGTTTTTCTGTTGTCCTTCGTTTTGTTTACTCAAACCGAGACTCCTTTTTTGCGCGGTAAGGACATAGCTATTTGTTGAAATTAATGGTTTATTGATTACCATTCAGTTTTGAAGGTATTTTTTTATGTTCATAGCTTTCGTTTGCTGGGCAATACTCCAAAGGACTTTTATGTTTGTGACATTTCCGTTTTTATTGTTTTTTTTTCGTATTCTCCACCCGAAAAACAGGTGCTTAAGTCATACACATAAATACCAACACCAAATTGAACCCCTTGACATCTCCATCGAATACCAAGCCATCAATTGCACACGTTTACTTGTGGTGTTATGGTGGTATAATGATGATTTACGTGCCTTAATCCTTTTTGGACAATTTTCTCTTATCCGTTTATCTATCACAATTAATGTTTCTGGTATTTACAACCTTCAGCAAGATATTGGCCCCCCGAACAATTTCCATAGGCTAGCGCTACTTTTGTGGTAGTCATCTTATAAATCATGTAGGTATGTCTTAAATATTTTATACCTTTGGACATTGTTTATTACTTTATACAAATGTGCGTACGTGTGTGTGTGTGTTCATGTGCACTCGTGTCACAGTCTATCTCCATAACTCCAAATACTGGCCAAGTTATTTACTCTGTTGTCTATAAAACTAAGAGTTACAATTACTTTAGGCAAATGTCTGCTGGCATCATGGCCCAATCTAGAGGCAGCCAAACAGCCAACCAACCCAACAACCTACCAACCACTAAACTGGTTAGCTGGACAACCTTTTATGTATGCGTCTCTCATTCTCTATCACCTCTCCACAGAGACACTTAATTTTACTTTTAAGTGGCAAATTGCTTGGGTGTTGGTTGGACTGGATCTGTAGGCGCAGCCAAGTGTTGGCAGTCGTGGGTCCAAGGATAAATGTTGGTATGATTTTGAAAATTTCGCAAAACATTAATTAGAATTATCTTAAGTGGTTTATGAAATTTTATGGTAATGAGTTATGATTTGTTATTGTTGTTGTTTAGTGGCACTTCGTTAACGTGCCTTCGAGTATGTGGGAGTTGGATGTGGTGGTTTGGATAATAAACCCCCTAGATGGTTTCATTAAAACTCATAATTATACTTCATAATCATTGTGGAGAGGACATGCACACGTATTGTGGTCCAGATTTTAAGTTAGATAAATATTAAGATGGGAAATATTTGTTAAATTAAAATTTAGACAATAAAAGAGACTCAAAATTTGAATTGGTTTGTATACCCTTCACCACACTGTGGTACAGGGTATTATGTCTTTGTGCATATGTTTGTAACAGGCAAAAATAACCGAGATAGACCCATGGTTCCTTTTGAGAATATGCATGGAATCACTTTCTGAGTCGATTTACGCATGTCCGTCCGTCCATGTATTTTTGTGAACAAAGTACAGGTCGCATTTATGATCCGATTTGGATGAAATTTGGCACAGGTCACTTATTTGGCCCAAGGACGAACCCCATTGAAATTGGGAAAAATCGGTTCAAATTTAGATATAGCTCCCATATATATTTTCGTTCGATTTAAGGTAAATAGTGTACCAAAGTCCTTATATATCTTTCGATTTGCACGAAATTTGGCATAGCGTAATGGATAAGGTCTAGAATGATGTGTGTTAGGTTTCCTGAAAATCGGTCCAGATTTAGATATAGCTCCCATATATAGTTTCGTCCGATTTAATGTAAATGGGGAACCAAAGTCCCTACATATCTTTCGATTTGGACGAAATTTAGGACAGTGTACTGAATTAAGTCTAGAATGATGTGTGCTAAGATTAATGAAAATCGGTTTAGATTTAAATATAGCTCCCATACATATTTTTGTCGGATTTTATGTAAATGGTGCACCCAAGCCCCTATATTTCTTTCAATTTGCACGACATTTGTTATTGCACACTGAATTGAATCTAGAATTATGTATGTTAAGTTTCGTGAAAATCGGTTCAGATTTAGATATAGCTCCCATATATATTTTCGTCCGATTTTATCTAAATGGTGCACCAATGCCCCTATATATTTTTCGATATGCACGAAATGTGGTACAGCACACTGAATTAAGCCTAGTAAGATGTGTGTCAAATTTCGTAGAAAATCGGTTCAGATTTAGATATAGGTCCCATATATAATTTCGTCCGATTTAAGGTAAATGATACACCAAAATACTTATATATATTTCCATTCGCCCGAAATTTGGCAAAGCGTTCTGAATTAAGGGAACCACAATTCACGATTTTAATTTATCAAGATTTTCAATGGGCTGGTAAATCAATACCAATGCTTGTTAAAGTTTGTAACTTTACACCTATGTAATTGAAGATTTAAAATAGAAGAAAAATAATTTACAAAAAATGTTTGTAGTTGTTTTGTTGTTGTTTTTTGTAATTAAAGGAAAGTCCTTATTTTTGATGGCGGGCATGATAATTCCTCACTGGAACATCGGAATCCGAAAATTCCAACGGTGTTAGAAAGAGTACATGTCTGGCTCTCGTATGAACTAGGATTATTGACTTCGCTCTAAAATTAACAAAATGGTGGACCTTTAAAAAAATATTTTTGGAAAAATCGCCAATTTTTTACCAAAACCAAAGTTAAAAAATAAGGAAGAACTTCACCGATTGGCTTTATCCTAGTTCATACGATAGCTATACACTCACAGAGAAACGTGTAAAAATTTGAAATCGATTGGGTTATTAGTTTTTGAGTTATCGTGCCCGCCATTGCAAAAAAATGTTTAGAGAAAACCGCGTTTAAAGTTTGAGAAGGCCTTCAGCCGTCACTTGATGCTGACACAGTAAATCGGCTATATCTTCAAGAGTTCTTGAGATTTTCATTTGAAATTTTGTAGGGACATGCTTTAATTAGTGTATATTCGAATTATATCAACAAAATTTTTGACCCCGAGAATAGGGGGGTCCCCTTAAGTCTAGAACGATGTATATTAAGTTTAGCTCCCATATATATTTTCGACAGTAATCACAATGTAAGGGTCGAAATTTCAAAACTCTGTATTATGTTTTCTGATCTTAGACGAGAATGTCAACTAACAGAGAATCGGATGTGGCTAAATCGATATCAGAATATTTTTCTGATTAAAAATTTTTACAGCGAATATTTCGGGGGGTTGCACTTAGATCGACACATTTCATTTACACTCTATGTCGAATTGGGACTCTGAAAAAGTATTAAAAAATATGGTTAAAAAAATATTCGTCAGGTTGAGATTTTTTTTTTTTTTTTTTTTTTTTGAAAAATAATTGTTGATAATTATTATATTATATCCAGATCATATGTACGTATTGAAAATATTACATTTTTCCCTTCATTGAAGAACATTTGAAATTCTTTGAAAAAAAAAATCTATGACACCACTTTAAATTTATTGTGAGTATTTTTTAATTTCATTAAATTTCTTAATCAATAACATTATTTAGAACAATAAATAAAATTTTAATCTCACTTTCTGAATACAACTACTTTCGAAATTGAGAAATATTTTAATTTTTTTATAAAATATTTATATTACAATTGCCTACATTTAGGGGGCGTGTAACGAAACTAACATAAATCAGTAAATACGTATTGCCTATATCTAGGGGATTTAAATATTTGTATGATTTACATCTCACACATACACACATATTTATATGTTACATTCTATAGTATATATATATATATATATTAGTATTTGTGGGTATTCGTAAAATTTACATTACAAACATTTTGCCAAGAACATAAATCAAACAAAAAACAACAAAATATGTTAAAACCCACTTTTAGGCTGAAAATTTATAGATGTTTTTAGTTCGTTGTTTTATTTCTTTTCTTATTGTGCGAGGGCTACAGAATCGGGAAGATGATTATTAAATGCCTTTCATTTATGGTTATGTAGTTGTCCTTTGGGTGGGTGTTGGTTTGTGTGTGTTTGTGTCTGTGTAAGGCTTAACGAAGATTTTGCAACATTTCATTTTTATTGATGACCAATGGGGAGAAAACATTTTTTTAAATGTTTGGCAATTGTTGAAACTGGTTTTTGTTGTTGTTGAATGCCTTGATTTTTTCCTTTCGTTGTTTTGGGATATTTCCTATTTTGATTTTGGGAAAGCCATCCAAGCCAACTTCAACCCAGCCAAGCCCCTTGTTGTTCCTTTCTTTTTTGTTTTGTGCCTGAAAATGACCATAGCATACACATGAGCCCCCTTTGGCTATTATTTTTGATGTTGCACGTTTTCACAACGTGCACATTGTCTAATGTTTACCATTGGCTTCAAATGTTTTTGTATTTTGTTTTTTACCATTTTTAAACTTTGGACACTTTGAGTTGGCCGTCTTTTCCAGTTTCCTTTGGAGTGTCTATTTATTGGTTTTTACTGAGATTTTTTTCTTACACGTATGTTGTTGTTGTTGTTGGTTGGAAAAAAAAGATTTGTAGTTTAACATTTACTTCGTTTTGTTTTGGAAATATTTCAACATCGTTGCAATTTCAGGGATACATTTGCTGAGGAGGTTAGCTGGCATTGGTCATCATTCATTTGTGTGCTTGGGGATTTGGAGATTTAATGTCATGTTTACTCAAAAACAAATGCCAGAAAACAACAAGAAGATACGCTGCCAGTTAGAACTTGGAATATGAAATAGAAAAGCAACAACAACAACAAATGATGGTGATGATGATGATGAAGCTGTGTAAAAGTGGAGTTACCTCCGAGCCAGCAGCAGCATCATGAGCAGCAACAACTTGAAGTGACACTTAGCAAGAATGTGTTCCGTTTACGGCTTCTGTTCTCTACTGTCAAGCATCGAACATTAACAATGTGCATGACAACACTGGAACAAAATTAAGCATTTCCCCCTCTAGTTTGCCATACGGTCGTCCAGTCCAATTGGAGAATATTTTGTATGACACAATAGAAGAAAGATGCATATGCTCATTGTTTTTGTTGGATTGGGCATGATGGCATTGCAATTCCCTTAACAACTACTAACCGTAGTGCTCGGCTCGTGATGGTAGCTAGCATTCACTAATCCAAGAGTTGAAATCATACCTTGAATTTAAGCAAACGAGTTGATGTCTATGATATTTTTTTCATCGTCTTCTTCTTCTTCTTTCTGTTATTGTTTCCTTGTGACATGACCAAATTTGGTAAAATGTTGGCATGTCGACGAAATTCCCAGTTGATATCATCTCATCATGCACAAATCGTACTAACAAAATTTGTTGATGTTGTCGGTAAAGCAAATTTCGATTTTTTTTCTGTTTCGTTTAGCTGTTGATGTTGTTGTTCTTGTTATTATTATCATTATTATTTTTGTCCTGTTTTCATATATGTATATTCCCTTATGTTTTATGTCATTATCTTAGTGAATGTTTTGTGGGAAAAAGAACAACAAAATAAAAAAAAATATTTGAAATCATGTTTTCTTTTACTTTTCTTGTTGTTCGGAGTGTGGCCAATGTTTATGTTACTTGTCCAGAATTTTTGATGACATTTAGAATATTACATGGCATAATTGGAAACTAACAAATTATATTCATTTACACTATGATAAAAGTATATATGAGCATTTTTGATGGCCCTACAAGTAGGCTTTGCCAAATTTCGTGGAAATCGAAAGATATATAGGGACTGTGGTGCACCATTTACATAAAATCGGATGAAAATATATATGGGAGCTATATCTAAATTTGAGCCGATTTTCACGAAACTTAGCACACATAATTTTAGACCCAATTCGGTACGCTATGCCAAATTTCGAGGAAATCGAAAGATATGTAGGGACATTGGTGCATCATTGACCTTAAATCGGAAGAAAATATATAAGGGAGCTATATCTAAATTTGAAACGATTTTCACGAAATTTAGTACACATCATTATATACTCAATTCAGTACTCTGTGACAATATTCTTGGAAATCGAAAGAAATATAGGGACTATGGTGCACCATTTCAATTAAGTCGGAAGAAAATATATATGGGAGCTATATCTAAATCTGAGCTATATCTACATTGGAACCATTTTCACGAAACTTAGCACACATCATGCTGTACCTAATTCAGTACTCTAAGCCAAAATTCGTGCAAATCGAAACATATATAGGGACTTTGGTGCACCATTTCTATTAAATAGGGCGAAAATTTATAGGGGAGCTATATCTAAATTAGAACCGATTTTCACGAAACTTACACAAATCATTACAGGCTCAATTCAGTACGCTATGTCAAATTTTTTGGTACACCATTTCCATAAAATCGGACGAACATATATATGGGAGTTATATATAAATCTGAAGCGATTTTCAGGAAACTTATCACACATAATTCTGGATTAAATTCGGTATGCTATGAAAAATTTTGTGGAAATCGAAAGTTATGAAGGAACATTGATGTATCAGTTACATTAAATCGTACAAAAAAATATAGCTCCCATATCTAAATCTGAACCGATTTTCAACAGGGTTCGTCCTTGGGTCAAATGGATGAACTGTGTTAAATTTCATTTAATTCGAATTATAAATGCAACCTGTTTACAATTTAACATGGACAGACAGACCGAAAGACGGACGGACGGACATGCATAAATAGACTCAGAAGGCGATTCTATGCATATTCCCAAAAGGAACCATGTGTCTATCCCGTTTCCTTTTTCCTGTCACAAACATTGTGGTGAAAGGTATAAAAAATATGTTGTAATAAATTTCAAAAATAGAAAATATTGGAAAAATAGACAATTACAACTGTGATCAAATTTTCCTACCAAAAAACCTTCAATATTGGTCCCCGTTCTAGAGTAGACCCCATGTAATGGTACCTAACAATTTTTTTTTTAATTGGTGATCTTGGGCACCTTCTAAAATTGTATGCCTTAATTGTAATCCCAAAATTATTTCATTCATGTAGAATAAAACAACTCAATCGAAAATCTATAATTATTAGAAACCTAACAGTTGACATTACTCATAGCATACATTTAGGCTTAACATTGGCATTATCTAAATATGCAATATTCGAAAATATCGAACAATAAAATTTGTTTCTTTCATTTCGATTTGAAAATCTGCAAACTCTTAAACGAATTGACAGTTTTATAGTTAAAACCCACATTTTAGAATTGTATTTTTTGTGTGTTTGTGTATTGGTCGTTTTTTGTTGGCATTTTTTGGTCTTCGTTCCAGACAGCAGATAACGCAAACAAATGTTTTTGGGTTTTGTGAGATTCTGTTTCGAAAAAAACGAAGCAAACACACAAAATTTTTCCAAGTCTAGTTCTACCATATCTAGCAGACGACACAGCAACATAAAGCTTGGTTAGTTTGGCAACTAGCCAGAAAATTAAGGATTTGTAAATGCCTTTAACAAACATACATATGCATGTATATAACTCATCCCCCAGTTTTCGCGGTAAAGGGATTGCCTTTATTCATTTTTGGTTTTGTTGCTGGTGTCTTGTGCAGTCATATAATTTTTGTTTTGTTGGTAACTGCTGTTGCTGAGCTATATACATATATATATATATATAGAAGTCAACATAGGGACTATGTATGTCTGCTGTTGGCCACCAAACAATTGTAGGCTTCAACATATCATTTGTAGTTGCAAACAACAATTTTAAGGATGCAAGTTCCTTGTTCTCTCGGAGTTTTAGTTCCTTTTGTTATTGTTGTTATTGCTATGGTTTCGTTTGCATTGGTTTAGTTGGTGTGCCTAATATTTGGCATGTGCAAGTTATTGTCTGCATACAAAGTTCTGAATATTTATGCACCCACAGCATTCCTTTTGGTTTTAAGATTTTATTGTGTTCTATTTGTTTTTCGGTCTCTGTCTGCTTTATGCATGTATCTGAATCTGACTGCTTGCCTGCCTAAACAACAATGGTTTGTGGTAACATAGAAAACATATTATCAACAGCAACAACACCAACTGCTAAACATAGTACATATCATCAAGGATTGTAGGCAAAATAAAAACACAAAGGGAAAAAATTACGGTTTCATTGGAAATGCCCTACAGTCTGTAAAATGAAATATATATATATATATATATGATATTTAATATTGTAGAGGAAATTTTGATCCTAAAAATATGCAATATTTGTTCAGTAAATAAAATGTGAGAATGCAGGCTTAAAAAGTCCAAATCCACTTGCCTCCAAATTAATTTACCCCTTAAAGGTATGCAACAAAAATAAGCTTAATTTACGCCTTAAGGTAGTATTAGAAGTCTACCTTATATTTCACGAATCCAGACAAATAAGATATCTAATGACAAAAAATTATTAGTCTATAAACTGTGATAAATATATACAATAAGATATTGACCATATTGTTGTTCTACGAAGTCTCGTTATTAAATTGTAGGATAATAATAAAAGTCTGCAGAAAATTTTATTAGTCATCAATTGATCAACTCAATGAATTTGATGAAAGCCAAAGAAAATTTATTAGTCTGTGAACTTTTTTTTTGGTTATTTAAGAGCACTCCTTAAGATATACTACAAAAAATAAAAAATAGATAATGTGAAATTTGCCCAAAAGTAGGCACAAAATTAAGAATACAATTTTTAAGGTTCCTAAAAGTAGGCAATGCAATTATCTGTGAAATGGTAAATTTGGTTAGAACACTCCTAAATATATGCTATAAATTTGTGTATTGACGAACTACCTAAAACTATGCACCATATTCTTTAAACCAATATTAAATAATATATATATTTTTAAATTTCAAACGAAAAGCTCATCTGACGGCTCAGTTTGCCCAAAATTAGACACAAAATTAAGAATATAATTTTTAAGGTTCCTAAAAGTAGGCAATGTAATTATTAAACTAATTGAAATTTAACGGATATTTTTAGTCTGTGAAATGGTAAATTTGGTTAGACCACTCCTAAATATATGCTATAAATTTATGTATTGCATAACTACCTAAAAGTATGCACCAAATTCTTTAAACTAATATTTAATAATATTTTTCTTTTAAATTTCAAACAGAAAACTCATTTGACAGCTCAGTGTGTTCTATTATGATTCTAAAACTATGAATCTTACCCCAAAAAAACCTTAATGTTATTCTCTCTGCACATTGAACTGAGAAGCCATGACTATTTTTTAGGACACTCCTCAGCAAGCATGGATTCTGCTAAAAATTCCCATAAAATAAGGAATTCGACCTGAACTGCTTGAATTTTTTCTGTTTTTACCATGGCATAATCTTAGAGATTTTTTTTAATTAATAGGTCAATTTTGTTATAATGAAGCTGATAGCAAATCTGATTGCTGATAGAAAATCAAACAATATTAAAGCTAAGACTCATTCTAGAACAAATTCAGTACGCTGTACGAAATTTGTCATAGCTGCATTATATACGCATTGTTTAATGCTAAGACTTATAAATTCCTGAAAGCAATTCCGCGAATGGTCTGGGATAACTAAACATTTTATTTGAACCATTCAAATGTCCCATCGGTTTCCACGTCTGCAGAGATCCTTAAGAAGCCAACTCCACTTGTATAGTGGAGGAACTGTCATGTAGTGACATGGCTTAATATTGGGAGCTTTGGCTTAAATTCTCCATATAAAAAATCAGATTAAAAATATATATTTTCAAATCTAAGCTGATGAAATCCGCAAAATACTCAAAACCATGTCAAGTTATCATATTTTGGATTAATAAAATGTTTCTTAGCCTAAAAGTATGCACTACCATATAAATATTTCTTGCACAAAAATTTAAAATAAATCTTCATATATATGTTAGAAAATAACTGTCTGGAATATTGTCAGAACAAATTCTCTATAAAAGAAGTGTTTCTAAAAGTAGGCATTGTACAGGGTTGTCCATACTCGACGGACCCATCTGGCAACGCTATAACTTTTGACAGAGATGTCACATCGCTTAATGACATACCGCGTTTGAAGCGTCAGCCCAAACAGATTTTTACCATGAAAAAATGTGAGAAAAGCGCCTTCTAAGAACACCATTAAGCGTTTATACAAAAAATTTTCGACTGGTAAGGCTCTTTCTAATCCGAAGGGGCCATATAAAAGTCGACCAAGGCGGACGGCCGAGAATATGGCTGCCGTACGAGCCAGTGTTGAGAGGTCCCCAAGAACATCTCAAAACCGCCGTTCTCAGCAGTTGGTCATGGCTCGGTCCACTTTACAACGGATTGTTCGCATTTATTTGCATTTGTTCCCGTACAAAATTCAATTGACGCAAATTATGTTGCCTGCTTCACAAGCCTTGTCGATTGGAATGGGCCCAAAGAGTCATCGAAATGGCCGAAGATGACGAGCAATTTTGGAAAAAAATTATCATGCCCGATGAAGCACATTTCACATTGAATGGGACCGTAAATAAGCAAAATTGCCATTTTTACGCCACTGAAAATCCTCAGGAGATTCAAGAAGTACCTCTTCATGACGAAAATGTCACAGTTTGGTGCGGCGTTAGTGCGGAAACGGTCATTGGGCCGTTTTTCTCCCAAAATGAAAATGGCAATCGATTTTCTGAATCGATTTTCTGAAGAATTTGTTTCCGGGCCGTTTGATGTCGAAAAGTGGTGATTTGGACTGGTCACCGCGTTCGCCCGATTTGACGCCGCCTGACTTCTTCATGTGGGGATATTTGAAGTCAAAGGTTTACGTTAACAAAGCAAGGACCGTAAAATATAACAACATTCAAGAAATAGCCGCTATTCCGGCCGAAATTTTGGAAAACATATTTTTTCCCAGCAAAAAGGGCACAATACCATCAAATATTTCTTGACCATTTGAGAGATATATTAAAAATTGATGTAAATATTTTTGGAACAAATTAAATGATTAACATAGCCAACCGCCAAATTTTTATTTATTTCTTTGATTTAAAAAAAAAAAAAGACATATTTTCCCCGTTCCTAAAAGTAGGCATTGTGTATAGGATATTAATATTTTTTTTTTGCCATATGTTTTCAGATCAACTTGATTGGAATATTTTATTTTTAAATTAATTCAGATTAGATTTGCAAAAAATATTTATTAGGTTAAAGCATTGAATTTTAAGACGCTTTTACTTTTATATGATCATTTGATGTGTGCAAAATAATTTTTTTCCTTCCTAAAAGTAGACATTATATTTAGGATATTCATACGTCCTATCATTTTTAAATCGTTCATATATATTTGTTGATCAGTTGAGTGGAATATGTTTGAAAATTATACAGCTAAGATGTATATTAAAAAATTTTAAAATATTTTTCGGTCCCTAAAAGTATACATTATATTAAGGAATTTATATGTATGATGGTTTTCCCCATAAATGTGATAACAAATTTTTGGAATCCATTTTAATTTGTAAAAAATATTTTTAATATTTGACATAAAAAATAAATCTTAAATATATTTTTTATATTCAAATTTATTTAAATATCCCCTAATTTGTTTAACTCCCTACGATCCAAATCTAATTATATTACATTTTGCCTGTGATCCTAAAAGTATGCATTCCACTACAGTCCACTTTAAGATTTATAATAAAATCTGTGTATGTGTGGGATTTAGTTTTTTTTTCCAACTTCACATTAAGTCAAGTGAACATTCTTCCATATAAGTTAATATTAGATTTGTCTCTGATAGTAAAATTCCTAGCAAACCATATAAAAGCATTTGAAGAGTAGTAGAGGAGGCATCACAGCCACACTCTTTTATTGCCCAAGCAAATGTCCTGCTAAGCCAATTGTTGTAGTTTTTCTTGTTGTTTTTGTTTCTATTCAGCTAACATCCAAAGCAGTTGTGTAGTATAGTTTTGTCTTTTGTTTCAAATGTTATTGTTGTTGCTGTTGTTGTTCCTTAATTTTAGTGCTGAAATCTGTTAAAATCTGTTTTCAAGCTTATTTAATTAAGCTGGTCGTATTCAAAGTTATTTATTGTCTTTTGTGGCAACTGATGCTGAAGTTTTGTGCTGTTGCTATCGAGGCTGTGGATATAACTCCTGCTGTCTGCTGCTACTGCTGCTGGTGGTTTAATGCAGTGCCTGGCTGGCTATCTTTGGCTCTGTGTGTGTGTGCTTTAGTTTCAATGCCGAAGTTTTTTTCTTTCTCTATTTTATTTTTTGTTATTTTGGGAGTCTCTATATTTTCAATTGTTTGCCAGATACTACTGTTGTTGGTGCTGTTGTTATTGTCTTTTGGTCTGAATGTCTCACAAATTGTGTTAGTCTATCTGAATAGCTGCCTGCTAGCCTGCCGGTTGGCTTACAAAAATGCCATGGCTGTGGTTAAAGTTTTTTGTTTTTTTACTACCAGCATTCTCAGAAACAGAAAACAAAAATGTGATGACGACGACAATGGAAAAGTTTAACGTATATTATATTTACTGGTAAGTAGATTATTCTGACTGTCATGCAGTTTGATATCAGTTGAGGCAAAAATGAAAAACAAAGGAGAATTGCAAGGGGTGTGAAAAAAGAGTTTATTTTTTATATTTTTTTTTTTTTCATAAAAAAATGTATAATTAGATTTTGAAATTGTAAGTGAGTGGATTCAAAGGATATTAAAAAATAAATAAAAGGATATGATTCATATTTATGATTCTGCTTTAAATATATGCAAATTTAATTATTTGCTACGAAGAGTTGAAATTTTACTATATTTCTTCAGTTCAAATCCCCTTTGCCTTGATTTTCATTTTTGTTTTTTTTTAGCGAATAATATCGAATTACAAAATACACTCCCCCCAAAATTCTATATTATGTCTTCATATGCAAATATCCCTAAAGTAGGCTACAGAATATATTTTAATTCCCATATTCCCCAAAAAGCCTACTTCGAATTTTATTATCTACTTAGTGAATACATTATATGATCCTAAAAGTATACATTGTTTTAATAATGTTGGATTTCAAATTTAAGTTCATTCTTTTAACATATGTTTGCCTATTACACATGTGTTCAAAATAATCCAGCTATCGGCAAATGTATTCAATATATGGGTATGTACATGATTTTAATCTTTGTGCAGGAGGGGAAATATGACTTAGCCTAAAAACACAATTTTCCGCAAACAGCAGCTGACATTAAAAAAATATACCTACAGACATGTATATACTAAAAAAACAACAATAGCAACAAAAAGAAAATAAAGCCCTGGAAAAGTCGCAATAAGAAGAAAGTAAATTAAAACAAAATACATGTATGAAAAAAGAGGCAACAAAAAACACACACAATGTAAGTAGGTATGTTGTAACCAACACATATGTATGTATAAACCTCAACAAATGTTTACTAAATGCCACCTCTAAGTACGCATACTTTACTTTAGTTATTATTCAGCAGTTACCGCTGCCATTGCTACGGCTGATGTTGCTCCAGATGGCATGTAACAACATCAACGTTGCACACAAGTGGGATTGGTTGCTGTTGCTGCTCAGTTACCACTATGCTTTGGTACTTTGGCAGCCGTATAGAAATGTTAACGCCAAGCTGGTTGGCATAGAGCAAAAAAAAGTTTGTTATTTAACCGCTAAACTGCTTAAAAACTTGTAATGAACTTGAATTACATTTAAGAAACAAGAAGAAGAAATGCTAAAAGGAATTTTGTTCCAGCTACTTCGCTCACCTGTTCTACATTGTGTCTAGAGCTATTATACAGCATTGATCCAACAACATAACCTTTTTTCCTTTAACATACCACCAAATTTGTGTTAGCTTTGAGTGACGTCTATATGCCAAACTGCCATGACAGCCAGCCAAACGTCCCACTCTTCTATTTTCTTTATATTGCAAAAAAACAAAAAAAAAAAAAAAAAATAAATAACACATTCGACAAGCTTTCCCATACCACCACTACGAACAACATGGTGGAACATGTTCACTTGTTCGAATTTTGAGCATATGTTTAAATACGAATAAGTACAAACGAATTTTGTTGTTGTTGTTGTTGCTGACGTTTTGCGGTTCGGATATTGGTAGGATATGTAGGATGGTGTAATCATAAAAAATGGGTTATTGAGGGGAAACAATACAAAGGCGATCGATGCAAATTTTTTTTGCAAATTTGAAGCATTAGCAGGACGTGAGGGGAGTTGTTATATTAAAGGCTGAAAAATTGCGATTTCGTTATTATTTCTACCGAACCCAGGGTAATATAGAGAACACGTCTTTCCAAAGTTTTTAATACAATGAGGGACCGAAATTCAACCACACTGAGGTAAGAATAGCAAAAATTTCAAGTGCGCAAACTTGAAAATATATAAAAAACCAGTAAGGAAAGTAAAAAAGTCGGACGAGGCCGACTATATGATACCCTTCACCACTATGGGTATATTAAACAGGACTATTAACATGAAATTGGATGAACTAAAATATGTGAAAATTATCTAAATTAGAATCGATTTAGATTAATCTCTAAGCGTGCGTCTATAAGCATGCGATTCGTTTGTTACAATGGGACAACTGTTCGGCTATGTCTGTACATCTAGAAAACGCAACTACATTATTCGATGCTCAATTTTGTACGTTGTGCAAAATTTCATGTCAATCTGACAAAAACCATTTGGACCGTTTACTTAAAATCGGACCAAAATATATATGGAAGCTATATCCAAATATGAATCGATCTCAACGAAACTTGTCACAGGTTAGGTTATACTAATTTCAGAACGTTTTGTTCCTATCAACCATATATTGGTTCCTTGGTCAATTACTTAAAATCAATATGCTGTATTACTTATATTAAATCTGACATATATATATATATATATTAATCTGAACCGATTTTCACGAAACTCAGCACACATCATTCCAGGTTCAATTCATTACGCTATGCCAAATTTCGTGCAAATCGAAAGATATATAGGGACTTTGGTGCACCATTAACATTAAATCGGACTAAAATATATATGGGAGCTATATCCAAATTTGGACCGATTTTCACGAAACTTGGTATGACATCACTCTAGGCTCAATTCAGTACGTTATGCCAAATTTCGTGCAAATCGAAAGATATATAGGGCCTTTGGAGCACCATTTATATAAAACCGAAAGAAAATATATATGGGAGCTATATCCAAATCTGGACCGATTTTCACGAAACTTGGCATAAATCACTTTAGGCTCAATTCAGTACGTTATGACAAGTTTCGTGCAAATCGATGGATATATAGGGGCTTTGGTGCACCATTCACATTAAATCGGACGAAACTATATATGGGAGCTATATCTAAATCTAAACCGATTTCCCCCAATTTTTTTCATCTTTGAAACTTGGCCAAATTTCATCAAATCGGATTATAAATGCGACCTGTACTTTGTTCACAAAAATACTTGGTACGTTAAATGCCAAAAGTTTCGTGCAAATCGAAAAGATATATAGGGACTTTTGCCTGTTACAAACATATGCACAAAGACATAATACCCTGTACCACAGTGTGGTGAAATGTATAAAAATCCCGTGTCGTGTTTCCAATATCGTACGACTGGTAGACAATTTCAACACAACATGCAAAATGGGCTTGAACCATTTATGGTTCCTCCAATTTCAACTACTGTTAAATCTCTTGCTTGTTGCACAGTCTCAAAGGTAAGTGAACTGTGCCAAAATATTCAAAATATCCAAATTTTTATTACTTCAGTTTATTTCATAAATATTCATTATTTTGAAAATATAACTGCACTTTGTTCACAATAAAAATACAAATTCCTAATATCTAGTAACTATTTATGCTATTCTTCTTAAAATGGTTTATTATGATCATGGTTGAAGAGATTAATTTGGGTATCTCAATTCCTTTTGCCTTTTACAAACATATGCACAAAGACATAATACTTCTTATAAAGTGTGGATTATAAAGGTTAAAGAAAATGATTTGGGTTTGTAAAGTTTTTTACGATTGTTATTACATAAAAAACGTAATTATGTATGTACATTTTTCTTTTATTTGTATTATTCATAAAATATTTTTTTGATTGTTTTGCAATGCCATATTTAGTCAGTTCACTTCTGAATCTGAAAAATATTATTTGTTATGAAAATGTATATATATATATATATATATATCTTCAAGAAAATATGTACAAATTCCGATTATCTACGAACTTTTTATGTACTTCTTCATAAAGTTGTTTACTATCATACAGGTTGAAGAAAATGATTTGGGTATGTGAAGTTTCTTACGATTGGCATTCCATCAACCATGAGAATTGTAATTATTATTTTAATATTTTATATTTATGTACTTTTTCATAGAAAATATTTGTTTTAAATAATATTTCACTGCTAACTTTGTGAAAATACTAATCAATTTTAAACAATGAGAGAAATACTTTTACCATAGGATAATATTTGTTGAATGTTTCTTAAGAAATAATTTCCTATTTTCTACGAACTTTGTATGCATTTATTCATAAATTTCCATAAATAGTTAAGAATTCATTCAGGTATGCATTTTAGCTTAAAATATAAATCAGGTCACATTATGTAAGTAGGTTTGTTACTATATTAAAATAAAAATTTAGGAAACCTTTTCATATATCCACCAACCAAATTATGTATTTGTTCATAAAATGTGTCTTGGTCTAAGAACGGCTTACTTATTCACCTGGATACATATTTCAGCTCACCTTATTCCATAACCCTATTTTTCCAAATTCCCAAACTAATCTGTAGCATGTAGTGCACTTAAACCACAAAACAAATACCACTACATCTCAGATGTTATGTAAGTATTTGCGAAAAAACAAATAGTTGTTGTTGATATTTACCATGTTTTTAACATTTAAACTAAAGCAGCAAGCAAAAAAACAAATCCCGTAAAGCTAATCTATGGCTGATGTTTTTCGATGGGTGGTGTTACCAAAGCCCAGAAAAAATCAATTGTATGGTACATTGCTAATAAATGTCGGTAACTACACCCATACTCCTTGGCTGTTTACTCCGTATTAGCTCACTGGTTTCAGCCACAGCTGAACAGCATACCAACAATATGTTTGCTGCATGCTATTTGTAAGTTTAAGCCATCGGAAATGTTACAGTTTTGTAATTCCTTTCGTAACAAGTTTTTGGTATATGTTGCTGTTTGTATGATTTTTTTCTTCTAATTTGTAAAAGATTTAGTTTCATGTACGTTTTTTTATTTGTTTTCTCTCGAGCTTTTCGGAGGGAACCAAGAAAATTCTAAGGATTTTTGCGGTAAAAAAATCGATAGTAATGAAATGAGAATCTACAAGAAGAGAATATATTAAGAATATATTAATATTGTCATAAATATATTCAGGAAGAGAGAGAGAGAGAGAGAGAGTAGAAGAGTAATTGCTAATGTAATCAGTGTTGGGCGCCACTACTTTGTTAAGGGTATAACTTTAACTATGCTCAATAGATAGCCAGTATTTCTTTAAAGTATTTTAATTCTTACAAAAATGGTTCCCTTTTTTTTTATTTCTAAAAATAATCTCTATTTATGTTTCCCTTCTATTAAAATGTCAAGATTGCAAATTCTGTGTATAGCCCATTAGACCACCCAGGATTCATATTTTTGTTCTCTTTTTTTATTCCTCATCATTATAGTATAGACTAGCGCCATGGTTTTATATTCCATGATAACAAAAAAACTATTGCCGCCAAACGAAACCAAATTCTTGTGAAACGTGATAACCTTCTGGCAAAAGCAACGCTAACTAAATTGAATAAAAGTCGATGTCTGGGACATGGTAGCCACAAAAAACCTCACACAAAAATCAAATATCAAATTTTCCTGCTAAAAATAAAATACAGGGTAGAAAGATTGGGCGCCATTGAAAAAAAAATAACTTAAGTTTTTCTAAAAAACGGAAAGCATGGAAATTGTGTTAAATTAAGTGTTGTTTATTTTTTACATTACCACGATTTTTAACTACACTTCTGTTCCAACTACCTGACTGTCTGGAATGTCTTGTGTTGTATGGCAAAGAAAAAGGATTATTTTTTCTCCATTTTCCACTTGGTAAAAAACTGTTTTCTTTTTTTTAAAGCTTAAACATCTCTCTCCCATTCTATATTCCAACAAATACTTCTTTTTCAAATTCCCCATATTTCCATATTTGTTTTGGATATTCGGGGAAAAGAATTTAACATCTCTCCAATGCTGTCCTTCGGAAAAAAAGCTACATGATGATGTTGCATCATGCATGCATGACTGTTTTCAAAGTTTTCTCACACACATATGTGCTGATAGAGTGATTGATTACACATTGCAATCGATAAAGTTCTGCATACATCGGTAGATACATACTATGTATATGTTTTTGGTATTGGTAGTTAGAAGCAATAAGAAGAAGGATTTTTTTTGTTGATAGCTAGGTAAACTAAGAATTTGCATTGATTCGTTGCTCACTATTGCTGTGATTTTCCTTGTACTTTTCTCTTTTAGTGTTCTATTGCTAAAATTTATTGGAGTAGAAAAAATGGAAAACTGAACACGTATTTGAATAAGAATTCAGCACACACTCAAAGAAATACTACAAAAATGGCATAAAATTTAATAAAAAAGAAATAATTATCTGCAATTTCTTTGTAAATTTTTTCTGAGAGCCATATTACTGGAGATTACTACTGATTGCCCCTAAAATTCATTAGTAGTGAAAAAAAGAATCATGTTCTTAACATAAAATTACTTTTAAATCCAAGTAGGTAAAAATTCCTAATTTGTATGAACAATTTATATAATTTTACATAAAATTGATCTTTCCTATAATCATTATAGAAAATTATTAGCGGATCTGCGGTTTATATCGAACATTACTTTTTAAATATGCAGTATTTTAAAGATAGCAGTTGTGTTCTTTACAAATAAGTACTTTGAATTATGTACAAATTCCTAATGTATATGAACAATTTATGTAAGTCTTCATCAAATAATTCTTTGTCATAATCATTGTAATAAATTATTCTTGGGTGAGCAGTATCTGCCGAAAATTATTGAATCTGAAAACATAAAATAAAATTACTTTTATAGATAAGTATGTACAAAATAATAATAATATGTACGAGCAATTTATGTACTTCTTCATAAAATGGTTATTTGTTTTAATATTTGGGGATCTGCGATTCCTACCGATTTAGAATGCATCCGAAAACGTCCATTTATTTTCAAATGTACAGTTATTTTGAAAATTTAAATCATATTCTTTACATAAAAGTATTATTTCCTAATTTATATGAACCACTTATGAACTTTTTCATAAAATTGTTCTTGTTACAACTATTTGGGGATCCGCTGTTTCTCGTGATTGACAATCTAACGAAAACGAACATTAATTTCTTAGATATTTAATATACATAATATTTATGTAAAATGTTCCTAGTATAAAGGAAAAATCTAAGAATCTTTTATGTATTTGTAAATAAAATATGCATCTTTCTAAGAAATAATTCTTGAAATATTTCGATGTTCAAATGACAAATTTTTCTGCAATAAATTGGTAGAGTCTAAATGTTTGTTAGTTTGTTAATATGACTCATATACATTATGATTGTTTTCATAAATTCAGGAATCGTTTTCTAGTTCCCAGGAACATGTTATTAACTTCATTAAAATTAATTTTATAAATTTAGGACAATTTTCCTAGATTCTAGGAATATTTTATTACACTCATTAAAAAGTATAAAATCTTCATTACCTCATTGATACGCTTCTCTACACTGTGGTACAGGGCATTATGTCTTTGTGCATATGTTTGTAACAGGCAAAAGGAAACGAGATAGACACATGGTTCCTTTTTAGAATATGCATAGAATCACTTTCTGAGTCGATTTACGCATGTCCGTCTGTGCGTCCGTCCATGTATTTTTGTGAACAAAGTACAGGTCGCATTTATAATCCGATTTGAATGAAAATTGGCACAAGTTACTTATTAGGCCCAAGGACGAACCCTATTGAAATTGAAGAAAATCGGTTTAGATTTAAATATAGCTCCCATATATAGTTTCGTCCGATTTAAGGTAAATGGTGCACCGCAGTCCCTATTTATTTTTTGATCTGCACGAAAAATCGCATATGGTACTGAATTAGGTCCAGAATGATGTGTACTAAGTTTGGTGAAAATCGGTTCAGATTTAGATATAGCTCCCATATATAGCTTCGTCCGATTTAAGGTAAATGGTGAACCAATGTCCCTATCTAATTTTCGATTTGCATGAAATTTGTCATAGAGTACTGAATTAGGTTCAGAATTATGTGTGCTAAGTTTCATGGAAATCGGTTCAGATTTAGATATAGCTCCCATATATATTTTCGTCCGATTTAAGGTATATGGTGTACCAAAGTCCCTATATATTTTTCGATCTGCACGAAAATTGACATAGGGTACTGAATTAGGCTCAGAATGATGTGTACTAACTTTCGTGAAAATCGGTTCAGATTTAGATATAGCTCCCATATATAGTTTCGTCCGATTTCATGTAAATGGTGCACCAAAGTCCCTATATATCTTTCGATTTGCTCGAAATTTGGCGTAGGGTACTGAATTAGTTCCAGAATGGTGTGTACTAAGTTTCATGGCAAACGGTTCAGATTTAGTTATAGCTCCCATATATATCTTCGTCCGATTTAATATAAATTGTGCACGAAAGACCCAAAGTTTGGCCAACAGTTTTCTTAAAATTAGTTCAGATTTGCATATAGCTCCTATATATCCTTGCGACGATTTTAGGTAAATGGTTCACTAAAGACCCATAGCTAGGCCGATTAGCAAATTAATATAAATTAATCTCTGGCAAGTTTCGTTGAAATCGGTTGAGATTTAGATATAGCAAAGCTTCCATATATTATTTCGACCTATTCATGTTGATTGTACACCAAATAATCAATGGGTGCCTGATTGATATTACAGTATGGAATAGGTTGCAGAATGACATGTGTTGGAATTGTTTTTAGTCGGTTAACCTATAGATAAAGATCGCATATTTGAGTTCAATGTCATGTCAATGTTCCTTCGAAAATACGACATCTGTTAGGATAAATATGTAGAATATCCACAAAGTGGTGAAGGGTATCATATAGTCGGCCCAGTCCGACTTTACTACTTTCCTTACTGTTTTTTTATTTTTATAAATTTGGGACACATTTCCCTGATTTTAGAAACAGTTTATTAATTTAATTAAAAATTTTAAAATCTACTTTATCTCATTGATTTTTTTTATTTTTAAAATATGGCTCATATGAATTATGTACATCTTAAAAAGAACATTTTCATAGATTCTAGGAACATTTTTTTATATGCTTGAAAACTATATTGATTGAAAATTATATATATATATATATTTTTTTTTTAATTTTCTGCCTTCAATTTTAAAGCATAAAATATATTTTTTTATTTTGAAAATATGAAAATATGAGTATCATAAGAAACCATTTCATATATTCTAGGAATTTTATCTATTTCTATATAATCTCTCTTTCTGTAAGGTGTAATAAATAATTATTGGATTTTTTGAGTTTTCCGATGCTACAACAACTCTTTGTCCAAATTCTTGGAACAATTTTTCATTATTAGGCCTTTATGCTTATTTCCCTATTACTTTCAACTTATACTTACAACTCCTATCGCCCTCCTTTAACCAATCTATGAATGCAAGGTATATTCAAATTTTCATTTCACCAAATCTTATGCGGCTCCATCTAAGCAATAGGACGACACAATGCCCTCCAACATACCAAGCGCAATTTCGAAAAGTAATGGAATCATGTTCCCCGGACATCAGCTTGGCATGTTGTTTGGGTTTCGTGTTTCCTTTGTTTGATTGTTAAAAGGAGGAATCAGATTAATTGCACCAAGTGCTTTTTATAAGTGCGTATCAACAACATGAGCGATAGTGAGAGGAGTGTACAAAAGTGAGTGAGTGAGTGATTGTTTACACATATACACACGTTGTGTTATACCACTTGAAATAAACACAAGTGTTAGTTTACATATGTAATGCAAAAGCACTTGATTCAATTTGAATATACATATGTATGTAGTACGCCGCACTACTACCACTGCTACTGTACACCCAAATCCCCTTACCATGTGAATGTTGCACTACGCCATAAAAGTAGTTGTGTGAAAAAGGGATAACTGAGCAGCAAATGCCAAATATGTATATACACATGTACAGAGAAGATGGAAGGAAGGATGGAATGGGTGGTTTCGTAGGTGACGGCTTCAATGTGAAAGTGTGTGTGTGTGTGTGAGAATTGATGAATTGTGATTGATTGTGTGCCAAATGTAAGTGTTTGTTTTTAAAATTGAAAAATGTATGTTTATTCAGCATGGAATGATACAATCACGTATACAGGATGCCACTCACTCACACACACATACACCAACACCTAACTATCCACAAAAATACAAACGTATGCAAACGAGCTTGCACATTTGTTGCAAGGCAACACACATCATAATTGAAATTAAATGTGTTACTTTTTATATGGCTAAGAATATTTCTTGTTTCAATAGGTAATTTAATTTTGTTATACCATGGCAAATAAATACAATACAAAAACAAATTGTTGTAGACAATTCCCTTTTTTTACCTTATATCCCTTTTTGCTGAAGTAATAATTTTTTTTTGAAACTTACCTAAAAAGAAACAATAAAAAAGAAAGAAAAATTAATATTGTTAAAAGTTATTACTTAGCAATTGTATTTGTGTGCGTACGTATGTATGTTGTATGTGTTGTTTATTTAAAACTTTAGTTTCATATTTATTGTTTTATTTTTGCCAAAGAAAAAAATTCTGTTTTATTTAATTTTTATTTTCTGCTTCTTTCTCGAAATCCTTATTAAATATTTCTCTTTGTATGTTTGTATGTGTGAGTGTATGTTAAAAAAGAATGTTTGTTATCTTATGTTTTTTCGTCTATTTACTTTTTCTTTTACAATATTTATTTTTACAAAGAAAATATTTTACATCTCTTTTTTTGCTGTTCCGCCGTAGCCCTGTTATCAACTTATGCTGGCAGAACTACAGAGAGAAACTTTAACAGATTTTTTTTTTTTTTGCAAAAATAATATTCAAGTTTCGGAGTGTTTTTTCAGGATTCTGTTTTCTTTTTATAACAATTGAAGGAAAAGAGGGCTAAGGAAATTTTTTAAACAAATAATGTTAAATGTTTTTTTACCCTACATAATACTTGATAGAGGGTATTGGGTTCTCGTGCACAGTCTATTTGATAATATACATGCATAAATAATGTAGATATAGTTTTCATATATAAAATCGGCCGATTTCATATATGTGATACATACTAACTTTAGACTACCATAAGGTGTAAATTTTTAAATGATTATACCCTTCACCACACTGTGGTACAGGGTATTATGTCTTTGTGCATATGTTTGTAACAGGCAAAAGGAAACGAGATAGACACAGGGTTCCTTTTGAGAATATGCATAGAATCACTTTCTGAGTCGATTTACGCATGTCCGTCTGTCCGTCCGCCCGTGTGTCCATCCGTTTGTCCGTCCGTCCATGTATTTTTGTGAAATTTGGCACATGTCACTTATTTGACCCAAGGACGAACACTATTTAAATTGGAGAAAATGGGTTCAGATTTGGATATAGCTCCCATATATAGTTTCGTCCGATTTAATGTTAATGGGTTACCAAAGTTCCTGAAAATCACTTGATATTCACGAAATTTGGTACATCCCAATGATTTAGCTCTAGAATGATATGTGAAAATCGGTTCAGATTTAGATATAGCTCCCATATATATTTTCTCCCAATTTTAAGTACATGATGCACCAAGAACTCAAAATGTGGCCGATATGCGTAAAAGATACTGAAATTAGTATAACTTAACCTGTGACAAGTTTCGATGAAATCGGTTTAGATTTCGATATTCATATATATTTACATAATTTTGTCCCATTGTAAGAAGCAACCCTATATCTGACCAAATGAAAAATTTAGTATCGGTTGCAGAATGACATGTTTATGGATCCACTTTCATTTTTCTGGTCCTTTAAAGATGGCACGTCTGCTAGGATTCATCTGTTGAATATACACAAAATGGTGAAGGGTATTATATAGTCGGCCCCGTCTTTCCTTACTGGTTTTTTTTAAAGAATCAGGCGTGGATTTTTTTAAGAATTTTTTTTTTTCAAGGAGCAGGTGTTTAAAGGACATTTGTTGAAGGAACGGATGTGATTTTTCAAAGAATTTTTTATGGGGCAAGTGTTAATAAAAAAAAAAACTTTCTTATCAAGGACCAGGCGTGGATTTATTAAAAAAACTTTCTTATCAAGGACCAGGCGTGGATTTATTAAAAAACTTTCTTTTCAAGGACCAGGCGTGGATTTATTAAAAAAAAAACTTTCTTTTGAATGTCCAGGCGTGGATTTATAAAAAAAAACTTTCTTTTCAAGGACCGGGCGTGTATTTATTAAAAATCATTTTTTTTATTAAAAAAAACTTTCTTTTCAAGGACCGGGCGTGGATTTATTAAAAATCTTTCTTTTATTAAAAAAAGTTTCTTTTCAAGGACCAGGCGTTGATTTAAATAACTTTTTTTCAAGGACCATGTGCGGATTTTCTAAGATTTTTTTTAAGAGCAAGGTGTGAATTTTTTAAGAACATTTTTTTAGGGTCAGGTTTGGATTTTTCAAGGACTTGGTGTGGATTTTTTAAGAAAATTCTTTCAAGGACAATGTTTGGATTTTGTAAATAATTTTTTTTAAGGACATGGTGTGGATGCTTTGAAGGACAATATGTAGATTTTTTATAAAATTTTTTCCAAGAACAGGTGAGTTAAAAAAATGTTTCAAAGATGAATGGTGTGGATTTTTTAGAACATTTTTTCAAGGGCTAGGGCGGATTTTTTAAAGAAATTTTTTTAAGGATCAGGATTTTTTAACAACTTTTTTTCAAGGACAAGTTGTGTATTTTTTAAAAAAAATTTTTCAAGGTTTTTTATGATATTGCTTTTAAGCACAATATGCTGATTTTTAAAGAAAATTTTTTCAATTATTGGAAAGGATCACTATAAGATTGTAGATCATACAGAATTGAGTCTAGAATGAAAGGTGGGAAGGTTTGTTGAACGGGTTCAGATTTTTATATAGCTCTTATATATATTTTCGAACCGATCAAATACCCAACGTTTGTATGATAGCGATAAAATTTTGCAGCGTAACATACTAAATTTAGATTAGTCGGTTTATGCATAGATATATAATACATATGTATGTGGTGGTTCTTTCCAGGGTCCACCAAGGAAGGTAGATCTGTCCGATTTATATGTTGGTTATGTGTGAGAGGCTAAAATCGATATACATATATATTACGAATTTTAGGTGTTAAAGTAAAGCCCCCAACGAATTTGGTCCTTTCCTTACTCCTTTACTTCCTCAACAAGGAAGATAACCTGTAGAAGGTCAAAAATATTTTGGCATTTGTTGAAAGGAGAACCAAAATCTAATATGCTAGGCAGAAATTTCCCTCAAGCATTCCTGTTTGGCCTGTAAGGACTCTCTCATAATTTCCATAAGTTCATACTAAGTTTGTTGTTTAATTTTTCTACAATTTCCTTTGATTTTAAAAATGAGCCACATCCACCCTGGCAGGCTCGTGTCATTAACAACAACCAGCGTATAAATGAACATAATATAAGAAACACATGTTTATACTTCAGCCCAAACCAAAACAAAAATATCCCCAAAATGAATCGATAAAGAAAAGAAAGAAATCAACACATTGGATATTTATAAATACACAAATGTCGAAACATATTAAAATAATAGAAATAAATATCAACACACAAAGAAAAAATAATAAATATATAAATAAAAATTATAAGACATCAAACATACATCAAATTAACTCAATTTCTAGTAATTATTATTAATTGCCTTTGAAATGAAAATAGAACAAATCGAATGACTTTCTTATTACCAAAAAAACGACAACAACGTCAAAAAGGAGAACCCATAAAAGTGTGAAAACAAAAAAAAAAGGGGGAAAATGACTTTGAGGTGCCAATAAAAGTTCCATGCTTCATTTTAACTAATGCCCATGGACAAGTCCCTGGATACCACCAAGAAAATATATTCTATGAAAGATATGACGCCCGTTTGATTTATTTCCAAGTTAATTAACTCAAAGTTGTTGTTTATATTTTGATTACTCACAGAAGGAGACGAAGAAAAAAATAGAAATGTATGGACAAAATTAAGTAGACATAGACGAAAATATATTGATGTTTGTGGTTTGTTTTGGCACGTCCATGGACGTTCACTTTTTATGGCCTTGAGGGTTCGTTTTCTTTTTTTTTTCTTTCCAATACCTTAAGAAATTGCAACCAAAAAATGTTGTAGCAAACATTTTTGGCCGTTTCGGAAAAAAACATAAAATCCAAACCACCAACAAATTTACCAAATTTATTATTGTTGTCGTATTTTATTTAACGCCTTTGGTTTTTACTACTTTTTACGCATATTTCGTTCTTCGTTTTTTGTGCTGCTCTTGGTCTTGCAAAATTTTATGTTGTAGAAAATTTCACTGTTTTCTGCATCAATTACAGCCAGCCAGCCAGTCAGCCAGACATGCTTCACTTTTGAAATGTTATCGGGGCAACAACAACAACAAACAAGAAGTTACAATTTTTAATGGCCTCTAATTTTTTGATCGATTTTCTGTTGATGGGGGGATTTTATGACCCTGTAAACATAATTTGTTTTAGGAAATTGTTTCAGGATTTGAAGAATTTTAAGCGGAATAAAGAAATTTTACAGTGAAGAAAGGAATTTCTGTAATTGTTGTTGTTGTAATTAAAAATAAAAAAAATATTTTTACCAGAGCTATCAAAGGCGTGGATTTTTCAAAGAATATTTTTCAAAGGGACCAAGAATATTTTTTCAAGGTCTATAAAAGCCGTGGATTTTTTTAGAGAATATTTTTTCAAGGTCTATAAAAGCCGTGGATTTTTTAGAGAATATTTTTTCAAGGTCTATAAAAGCCGTGGCCTATAGAAGGCGTGGATTTTTCAAAGAATATTTTTTCAAGGTCTATAAAAGGCTTGGATTTTTTATAGAATATTTTTGCAAGGTCTATAAAAAGCGTAGGTTTTCAGAAGAATATGTTTTTAAGGTCTATAGAAGAAGTGGATTTTTAAAGAATATTTTTTCAAGGCCTATATAAGGCGTGGATTTTTTAAAGAATATTTTTTCAAGGCCTATATAAGGCGTGGATTTTTTAAAGAATATTTTTTCAAGGCCTATATAAGGCGTGGATTTTTTAAAGAATATTTTTTCAAGGCCTATATAAGGCGTGGATTTTTTAAAGAATATTTTTTCAAGGCCTATATAAGGCGTTTTTTTAAAGAATATTTTTTCAAGGCCTATATAAGGCGTGGATTTTTTAAAGAATATTTTTTCAAGGCCTATATAAGGCGTGGATTTTTTAAAGAATATTTTTTCAAGGCCTATATAAGGCGTGGATTTTTTAAAGAATATTTTTTCAAGGCCTATATAAGGCGTGGATTTTTTAAAGAATATTTTTTCAAGGCCTATATAAGGCGTGGATTTTTTAAAGAATATTTTTTCAAGGCCTATATAAGGCGTGGATTTTTTAAAGAATATTTTTTCAAGGCCTATATAAGGCGTGGATTTTTTAAAGAATATTTTTTCAAGGCCTATATAAGGCGTGGATTTTTTAAAGAATATTTTTTCAAGGCCTATATAAGGCGTGGATTTTTTAAAGAATATTTTTTCAAGGCCTATATAAGGCGTGGATTTTTTAAAGAATATTTTTTCAAGGCCTATATAAGGCGTGGATTTTTTAAAGAATATTTTTTCAAGGCCTATATAAGGCGTGGATTTTTTAAAGAATATTTTTTCAAGGCCTATATAAGGCGTGGATTTTTTAAAGAATATTTTTTCAAGGCCTATATAAGGCGTGGATTTTTTAAAGAATATTTTTTCAAGGCCTATATAAGGCGTGGATTTTTTAAAGAATATTTTTTCAAGGCCTATATAAGGCGTGGATTTTTTAAAGAATATTTTTTCAAGGCCTATATAAGGCGTGGATTTTTTAAAGAATATTTTTTCAAGGCCTATATAAGGCGTGGATTTTTTAAAGAATATTTTTTCAAGGCCTATATAAGGCGTGGATTTTTTAAAGAATATTTTTTCAAGGCCTATATAAGGCGTGGATTTTTTAAAGAATATTTTTTCAAGGCCTATATAAGGCGTGGATTTTTTAAAGAATATTTTTTCAAGGCCTATATAAGGCGTGGATTTTTTAAAGAATATTTTTTCAAGGCCTATATAAGGCGTGGATTTTTTAAAGAATATTTTTTCAAGGCCTATATAAGGCGTGGATTTTTTAAAGAATATTTTTTCAAGGCCTATATAAGGCGTGGATTTTTTAAAGAATATTTTTTCAAGGCCTATATAAGGCGTGGATTTTTTAAAGAATATTTTTTCAAGGCCTATATAAGGCGTGGATTTTTTAAAGAATATTTTTTCAAGGCCTATATAAGGCGTGGATTTTTTAAAGAATATTTTTTCAAGGCCTATATAAGCGTGGATTTTTTAAAGAATATTTTTTCAAGGCCTATATAAGGCGTGGATTTTTTAAAGAATATTTTTTCAAGGCCTATATAAGGCGTGGATTTTTTAAAGAATATTTTTTCAAGGCCTATATAAGGCGTGGATTTTTTAAAGAATATTTTTTCAAGGCCTATATAAGGCGTGGATTTTTTAAAGAATATTTTTGATTTGAAATTTTAATCGGAATGTCAAATTTAAAATCTTACTAATACGAAAATTAGAAAAAATAAGTCCTCCTAATATCACAACAACCTCCACAATCCTGTCACACACACACAGATGTCTCATGTCCCAAACACTATAACAACAAACTCTTGAAATTGTCACCAACCATTATGGATAAAACGTGTAAATGTTGTTTTCGTATATCTTGTTGTTGTTGTTCTTGTTTCTTGACAAATGTCTACAAATTGCCTTGGTAGTTTTTTGTTGTTGTTGGATATTTCACATAAAATGTAATTAGACCAAAAATAAAACAAAACAAACAAAAAGACACACACATACATGAAAGCCCACTGAAATGTTTTAGTAATTAGTTGGTGTAACATTAGAGAGAGATAGAATTGTGTGTGTGTGTGAAGTATTGGATAAATGACACTACAAAAAACTGGAAGTAGAACAAAAAGTGTCATATGGTACACAACTTTTCATTTCTATTTTTTTCTTTAGTAAAACTTTACTAATAATGAATTCAACAATGGCCATTTAGTTCTGGCCAGCTAATCACAGTTTTTCGGGGAAGTTTTGTAATATCCTAAGGAAATAAATAGTTTCGTCCATTCTTTTTGTTGTAATATTTGCTATTACTTTGTGTAGGAGGAAATTCTACAAATGGCCAATACTCAAGAGCCTAATCTAATTCTGGGACCTTATTAATAGAAAATGCTAGAAAAGAAAACGTTGATTTTTTTCATCTTAAGAGCTGCTGTTTATTAATAGGCATTAGGGAAGTTTTTTTCAGGCAAGTGTCTTTTGAGGGGAAATGAAAAAAATATCATAAATAATGAAACTAAAACTCCTCTAAGATTGAAGTTTATTATATCTTACACATTGCTTATGTTTGAATTAAATCCCCATTGAATTCCATTGAACATCATGCTAAAATGTTTTAATATAAATCTAATAAATATTTGTTATTCAAATAAATCATTACCAAAAGAAAAAAATAATAATGAACAAAATTCGAAATTTGAAATGAAGTTCCTGTGATAACTTATTTAACAGATAATAATAATACTAACAAAAGATCTCTGCTGGGAATTTCTGTGGTGAATGCAAAAAACCAAACCATCCAGCCAAAAGAAACAAAATCTGAATCTCTATATAAATCTAATAAATCTATCATCATGGCAACAAAAGCTGTCATCACTAAAGAATATATAGAAAACATGACATTTTAGTTTTGCGTGCTGTTTTTCATATTATATTTTAACACAAACACACACACATAAATATATATCATAATTATGACACATGTTAAACACAATACAATGATACAAAAAAACTCAACACATTGTTTTTTTTTTTTTTTTTTGGGAAGACCCATTTCCATCATCTGTGCGTAGAGAGCAAGAGAAGGAGATATCAAGGAAGTCATGGGGGCTGGAAGATATTCTTCCGTATTTTTTATTTGTTTTTATTTTCCCTTCTCCCCACAAAAACAAAAAAATTAATATATTTATCAACACTATGTGTGTTTATAATGATTCCTGATGAAGATATTTTGTGTGGAATTTTGTGTGTGAATTTTTTTCTTCAAAAAAATATTTTTTTTGTTCAGGGAATTAAAACCAAATTATACCAAGAAAAAAAGAAATGTGTTAAAATTTTTTGTTAAGAATCATTTTTGACATGATTATAATTTAATTTGACGTTTTGATTTTTTTACACAAAACAACCGCAGTCGTGTTATGGGTTGGTTGGTTGCCTTAACAAAAATCTTCGTCGGCATTAAGTCAGCAACATTGCTACCCATAATATAGACCAGAACTTTTTGGCCACAAAGATATCATAAACAAAATATTTTTTTTCGCTTTTTTATATAATAAAGCTATAAACATTACCACAATTTGACCAAAAAGAAGAAACTCATAAAAATTTCATTTTTAATTTGCAAAAATGTCAGAGTGAATTTTGAGCATTGCCGTTCACAAATTTATGTACCAAAATTTTAATTTTGGAAATCGACCAAACGACCAAATTGAATTTTACTTTATAATAAGGTATTATTATGAATAAATTATTTCTAAATTATGGATAAAGTTTGTAAAAGGTAATCTCGAAAGATACCCTTAGCCTACGATTTCTATCTTATAAATATATGTTGATATATGTAATTTTTCCAGGTCTGCGAGCCAGATTTCATGCATCGGGACCGATCAATTACACAGACATTATCTTCTTCATCTTTTTAATGAGTATTGTCTTGAATGCTATGTTCCGATTGATGGGATACAAACTTCTCAACAACAATTTTTTTAACAAGCTTCGTGTTCAATAATCCCTGCAAATTAAGAAGTTCAGAACATCAGGCAATTTTTGTTAGAGTGCACAGAAACTGCTGTTCGTAAATAGTCGGCAAATGCATCCCCAGGACGCATGAGAGGACGTTTAGAATGAATGACGCTATGATACATATAATTTAATTAGGATAAGCCCTAATTAAATTAACAACTGCATATGTCAGAAGTTCTAATCAACATATTCATCAATATTGACCACAATTACAATTTTAGTATCATTTAGTTCCATTGTTCTCTTATAGTACGTATGCCGAAATGAACCTCCATATTACAACACTACACATCAATTCTGTTCGCAACACAAATCCGGCTCTATACTAATTTTGGTACCATTATCAAATTTCATGATTCGAGCACTATAGGTTCACTCAAATCATCTTTCCCTATTTCAGGATTTCTAACCGATCGCTTCATCCAAATATAATTGTACCAAATTTAGAACACATTAGTATGAATTTCCAAAACTTCCTATTTAGCCCAATACTACACCCCAACAGTGATCCCAACTTGAATTTCAATTCATTTCAAGATCATTTCACCCAAAACATCAAATTGTACCAAATTTAGTACGCATAAGTACGACGAATTTTTAAAACTATCTATAGCATACTACTTCCTACATAGCCCAATCCTGCACCTCAACAGTGATCCTAATTTATAATTTCAAGATTCCAGCTCTATCGGTTCACCCAAATCCACATTTGGTACCTTTTAGTACTAATTACCCACAACCCAACAGTCACCATAACCCCAAATTTCAAGATTCCAGCTCCATCGCTTTACCCAAAAATTTAAATTGTACCAAATTTAGTACACATTAGGATGAATTTCCAAAACTTCCTACATGCCCCAATCCTACACCTCAACAGCGATCCTAACTTCAAATTTCAAGATTTCAATTCTATTGGTTCACCCAAATCCACATTTGGTACTATTTAGTACTTATTAGTGCAAATGTCCAAAATTTCCTATATACCTTAATCCTACACCCAACAGGATTCCAACTCCATCGCTTTACACAAAATTTATATTGTACCAAATATAGTACACATTAGTACCAACAGCGGTCCTAACTTCAATTTTCAAGAATCCAGCACTATCGATTTACTCAAATCCACATTTGGTGTCATTTAGTACACATTAGTACAAATTTTGCAAAATTTCCCATATACCATAATCCTTCACCAAACAGTATTACTCACTCCAGGAACCAAAATTTAAATTGTACCAAATATAGTACACATTAGTACGAATTTCCGAAACTTCTCACATAGCCCAATCCTACACCCCCATAATCATTTTAACTCAAAATTTCAGGATTTAAGCTCTGTGGGTTCACCCAAAATTCAAACTGTACTAAATTTAGTACCATAAGGACACATAAGTACGAATTTACAAAACTACCTATTTAGCTCAATAATTCTTTTCAGAATTAAGTGTTCCAGCTCTATATGTTCACCCAAATCCAAATTGTACCATATATTGTACCATTTGGTACATTTCATACACATAAGTACAAATTTCCAAAACTACCAACATATCACAATGCTACACTCTGGCGGTAATGTGAATTACAAATTTCCGGTTTCCAGCTCTATCCGTTTATCCAAAACTCCAGATTTTAATTGTACCAAATTTAGTACTGTTAACATACATGAGTACTTTTTGTATACTTGAGTAGACGCATTCAAAACAAAGTCCTTATATCGACCCTACTTCTCAAATTTAATTCGCTTTCCAAATATAAAGTTTTTTACTCTATCCAATTCACATGCTACGAAATTGTACCAAATTATTACATTTTAGTACTTTTCTGAAACTTATAGTCCGAATGTCCAAAAAAACTCATTTTCTACATCTATTCTAAACTCCATCTGTGACCCCACATCAAATTTAAGAGTTCTAGCTCTACTGAAATTTAAAGTTTTTTACTCTATCCAATTCACATGCTACGAAGTTGTACCAAATTAAGTACATTTTAGTACTTTTCGGACACTTATAGTTCAAATGTATACAAAATCGTTTACTACATCTTTCTACACTCCATCAGTGACCCTCACATCAAATTTAAGAGTTCTAGAAGTACTGGTTCGCCAAATACAAATGATACCACATTTAGGACTTTTCGTACCGCTCTAGTACAAATTTCCAAAAACCCACCTTTTGGCCGAGAATTGCACTCATCCCAGATCTCAAGATTATAACTTCAGCCGTTTCATCTGGGCGTTGATGAATCGTTAAGTCAGTGAATCAGTCCACCATTAAGTCAGTCGATCACTTTATTATTTTATTAGTACAGATAATCTCTCAAATATGGCAACCCTCGAATTTTTCTTAATTCCATCAAAAACATTTTCGTGTTTACTCTTTTGATACCAACAGTAAAAAAAAACCCTTGTCATTTAATTTTATTTTTTTTTTGTGCTATTTCGGATTTTGTTTTCAGAATTCTGTTTGTTGTCTGACGCCAAGCGCATAGCAGGTAGTAGTATAGTATAGAAGTTGGATAGAAATGTCATACTTAATGCGTTTTTAGTTCAGATAAACTGACAACACCTAGCACGAAAAAACAGCAGTGGAATGGCAAGACACGCCAAGAAAAACAAAAACAATGACACAGAATGATTTGCTTGTCTGCTAAAGTTCTTGCTGCTGGGGTTAATATTCATTTCAGTTGTTGTCATTGTTTTTTTTGTCATTTAAGGTGACATTGTCAGCGTCAAATGTCGGGTTATTTGTCCGGCATGCTGGCCTCCCTGCCTGTCAACAAATATGTCATGAAATTTGACCAAAACGTTTAAAAAACCATAAATAAGACGCTGTTGGTTGGTTGGCTAGTTGGGTGTGTGTGTGTTGTCCAATTGGTGTGAATTGTGTTTTACAAAAAAAAAAAAAAAAAAAAAGAAAAAACTAAAAGGATCTGTGGTTAATTACTAAAACATGCCACACACAAAAAAAGAATATAAGAAAAAACTACAAAAATAACAATAAGCATTCTTTAGACCACTCCCTGGCTGTGTTGTATATTGACCATGTTGTGCTAATGGCCAAAAGCAAACAACGAAAAGTGCCAAGAGGTGCAGGGTGCTGGAAAACACGCACAGTTTTATTGCTTGAAATATAGGTCCCTAAGTTATTTTATTTTTATTAAGAAAAAAATTATTAAAAATGAAGGGGAATGGAATGCTGGTATTAGTTACACAGTAGCGCCAGGAAATATGTCAAATAATAAAGGACGAAGAACATTTGATAAGTACACGCTCTTAACTACATGTTTAAGCATTAATTTATGGTATTATAATTATATTCAGTGTTGATAGCTGGAAATAGCTATTCACGAGTGGTAGTTTTACATTACATTGCGGTAATCGTTTAATTGGCCAAGAATTGTGCTAATCGGTCATGCAATCATTGGGTCAGGAAAACAAAAAAAAAAAAAACAAATAACAAATTTGTGTGGAGGTTCCAGAAAAGACGATACAATAAGAATTAAATTCAAATACAAGAAGGTGGTTGTAGGTGGTCATAGAATTATAAAATATTAAATTTAAAAAAATAATTTAGATTTTTAAACAATTTTAATACATTTTTATGTTTTATTTATGGTAATTTTTTAAAGGAAACATTTTTCTCCGTGTATAAATATATTTCCCATACATTATATATATATATATATATATATATATATAGATATATTATAAAACCATCTTCCATTCCCATAAAAAAAATCTGACCACATTTCTTCAACTTCACTCTTCAATTTAAGCTCTTGTCCATTAAAAATTTCAAAATAATTGTATGGTTTAAAGGCGACAATGGCAATGCCAGAAACCCTTTAAGCACTTTAAAATTCTGACTCGAAATCATTAACATAATTATATTTTTGGGTTGTTAAAGTTACAAAAACCCACACACGCACATACAAACGCTCGCCCTGTTATTACATTTTGTCTTTCGATAATGTATAAAAGTTTACCAACCAGCTAGCAAGCCGTCAGCTTGCTTATGGTCGAAATATGCGGTTTGTGGCTATTAATGAAATTATTAATAATGAGAGTAATTATTTTACATGTTAACAAGATAAGTTTGTGATAATATTCCATTCGAACATGAACAGGACTTTAAGAGGTGATAGAGAGAAAGCAATAAAGCCGGAAATATTTTGTAGAATATTTAGAGAAGGCATTTTGGGATTTAAAGACTTTATACCAAAAAAAAATCTCCAAGAGATTGAATGGCTATAGCGAGTTCTTGTAATTTTTCTGGAACCGAATACACAGTGTATATCGGTGCCAATATCAGATACAAATTGTGAAAGAACCGCTTTTATACCCTGCACCATATGCGATGTTCCCATTATTATTATTTGAAAATCAAAATTTCCATATTAAATATTTCAATACAAATTAGGGTTCTAAAATTATTATTTCCACCAGCTGAGCCATTATATTTGGCTATGTAAAAAATGCCTTATCTATATTCCACCTCTGAGATATATATATAAAGAACCTACATTTGCTGGAGCAAATATATGTGTGTGCCTGTATTTATACCCTTCACCTCACTGTGGTACAGGGTATTATGTCATTGCGCATATGTTTGTGACAGGCAAAAGGAATCGAGATAGACACATGGTTCCTTTTGAGAATATGCATAGAATCACTTTTTAAATCGGTTTATGCATGTCCGTCCGTCCGTCTGTCCATGTTAAATAGTAAACAAAGAACAGGTCGCATTTATTATCCGATTTGGATGAAATTTGGCACAAGTCACTTATTTGGCCCAAGGACAAACCCTATTGAAATTGGGAAAAATCGGATCAGATTTAGATATACCTCCCATATATATTTTCGTCCGATTTAAGGTAAATGGGACACCAAAGTCCTACCTCACTGTGGTACAGGGTATTATGTCTTTATGCATATGTTTGTGACAGGCAAAAGGAAACGAGATAGACACATGGTTCCTTTTGAGAATATGCATAGAATCACTTTTTAAATCGGTTTATGCATGTCCGTCCGTCCGTCTGTCCATGTTAAATAGTAAACAAAGAACAGGTCGCATTTATTATCCGATTTGGATGAAATTTGGTACAGCTCACTTATCGACAAACCCTATTGAAATTGGGAAAAATCGGTTCTGATTTAGATATAGCTCCCATATATATGTTCGTCCGATTTAAGGTAAATGGGACACCAAAGTCCATATATATGTTTTGATTTGCACGAAATTTGGCAGAACGTACTGAATTAGTTCGAGAAAATCGGTTCAGATTTTAATATAGCTCCCATATATATTTTCGTCCGATTTAATGTAAATGGTCCACCAAATACCCTATATATATCTTTCGATTTGTCCGAAATTTGTTTAGTGTACTGAATTAGGTCCAGAATGATGTGTGTTAAGTTTCGTGAAAATCGGTTCAGATTTAGATATAGCTCCTATATAAATATATTCGTCCGATTTAAGGTAAATGATGTACCAAAGTCCCTTAATATCTTTCGATTTGCACGAAATTTAACACAACGTAATGAATTAGGTCTAGAATGATGTGTGTTAAGTTTCGAGAAAATCGGTTCAGATTTAGATATAGCTTCCATACATAGTTTCGTCCGATTTTAGGTAAATGGTGAACCAAAGTCCTAGCTAATCTTTTGATTGACATGAATTTTGGTATAGCGTACTAAATTAAGTTTAGAATGATGTGTGCTAAGTTTCGTGAAAATCGGTTGAGATTTAGATATAGCTTCCATACATAGTCCGATTTTAGGTAAATGGTGCACCAAGGTCTCTGAAAATCATTCGATTTGCACGAATTTTGGCATAGCGTATTGAATTAAGTCTGGAATGATGTGTACACCTCCTATATATTTTTACGTCCGATTTTAAGTAAATTGTGCACTAAAGATCTACAGCTAGGCCGATTGACACAACGTATAGAAACTAGTATAAATTAATCTCTGGCAAGTTTGCTTCAAATCGGTTCAGATATAGATATCTCGTAGCTTCCATAAATAATTTTAAACAGTGCATCATAACGAATAGCGTGTGTCAAGTTTGCTTTAAATCGATTTACACAAATCTGTCCCACTGTGCGCAAACGCATTGGTTCCAGAAAGCCCACATATTTAAGTTCGTTGAATTTCATGTCAAAATTCCTTCAAAAAGGCGATGTCTTTTCGGATGCATATGTACCCATGGTGAAGGGTATCATATAGTCGGCCCAGTCCGACTTTACTACTTTCCTTACTGGTTTAAAATATTGATTAATTTTGGTTAACGTGCATTTTAGCTTCTGAAAAATCATGATTATGAAATTATAGTTCCTTCCGTTGGAATAATACAACTATGACCTTCAAAATATCTAAAATGTGTGGCTATGTATTGCCCATAGGCTCAATAATGGAAAATACAGTTTGGGCCTTGGAAATAGTTGAAGAGGAGAGAGAGAAAGTCCTTCATATCTAGACTGTGTAAAAACTTTGGAAAACCTTAGGCACCACAGGGTAGGGTATCATATAGTTGGCCTCGTCTAATTTTTTAATCTTCTCCTTACCAGTTTTTCTTTCTTTCTTAATAACACTTTTGCAATAAAATCGAACCAATTTTTCTATCAGAGTTGATAGGAAATTGTTGGGGATATATGACATATTTAATATCCAGCACCAGCATTAAAACTCATTCTAATATCTCGCAAACTTCACAATTTATCAAAAAACAATTGAAAACTATTCCATTAGCCGGGGCTAGATTTGTTAGGTCATTGGAAATGGCAATAACAACACAATAAACAATCAACCAAGGAACTTCTAGTTTTCGGCGAACTTGAATGCTGATCCTTTTCATTTTTTTCTATTTCTTAGCAAAATTTGTTGTTGTCCTAAATGTGTTGTTGTTTTGCACAATAAAAATCCAAAATCTATTTCAATAAATTTCTTCGAGAACTTTACAAAACTCTCAAAAGCACACACACTTATATATAACCAACTGTGGCGCTAGGTTAAGAGGTCATCGGTATGCTCATCAAATGAACGATGTGGCCAGGAAGAAAATTGAAAATAAAAAAAAAACTAGAAGAACCAATAACAAACTTAAAAAAAGGAGGGGGAAATGAATTTTTGCTTTGCAACAAATCAACATAACAATGATAAAAGCGAAACGAAAAAAGTTTTTGTTTTCTTCCGAAAAAAAAAACTTTTAGTTTTCATTTATTCATGGTAGAGTTGGGAGATATTTTTGTTGCTGTTTTCTTTTTCTTATTTAGAAAGCAATACCATTTTTATGCTGAATTGTCATACTATACGGCCAACTAGCGTATTTAGTTTTTGTAATAGGTTAAGCTATAAACTAATATATACCAAAGAAAAGAAACAACAAAAAATCCATATCCTTTACCATGACAAACAATGCATTTCAAATTTCTTCATTGGTTTGTTGTATTGTTGTGTTTTTCAAAGGATATTTATTGTTATCTCCCCCTAGCAGGGGAAAGGCTCGCTTTCAAATCTTCGAAATCTCAACTAAGAATGCAGTAACTTATATAGGATATACAGGATGCCAGACATGATGTTTGTGTGTTTTTTTTTTAATATGTGGCGAATTGAAAATGTTTTGTGGGTGTCTTCTTTACCTCCTCACCGAACAAACATTGCCATCAACAAATAACAAATTCCACAGGAGAAAAAAAACTTCTCGAGGCAAAAAACCTAAGAAAAACTTTAAAATTTCTCAAGTTCTAAGTTATTCAAAAGGACGTTTGGTTTGTAAACTTTTTTTGCTGGTGCGGCGAAATGGCTTTCTGTTATATATATATAAGTTCAAAAAGGAAAAATATATGAAAAAAAGGAAAAGTCGGAAGGGGCTAACTTGTATATTTCTATAGCCGAAACTATTTGAACCGATTTTAATCAAACTTGACACAAATCATTCTAAACTCTATTCAGTACCTTATGCCGAATATTGTGTCAAAAGGACATATCTCTATGTCGTGTCTTTTGTCTGCCATTTAGACGAAATCGGAGTTTTATGAAACTCAAATCTGAACCAATTTGAAAAAAAAAAACAGGCAACAAAAAAGTCAAAGAGATATCATTTCAAAAAAAGGCTAAAAATTGTCAATGACAAAAAATATATGATACAAAATCTTCTGTCCGCAAATCGAACGAAATTATATGTTGGGGGTTATATCAGCATCTGAATCGTTTCAAAGCGAACTTGACACACTTCATTCTAGATATAATTCAATACAAAATTCAAACTTCCATGTCAGTCGGTTACTCTGGGGGCAAATCAATAGCCCTTTGTAAAATTTCGTGTCAATAAGTCATGAAATCGGACGAAAATATTTATGTGTGGTACATATAAATCGGAACCTATTAGAATCAAACTCAACATTCGTAATTTTAATCTCATTTCATTTTCATGTAATCAGGCGTATTTATATTAGAAGCTATATCTAACATCCATCCAATTTCACGATTTAAAACAAAATAGTCTCAGATTATTCGAGACTAAATTCAGTACGTTGTCTCAATGAGACAAGCATGCAGCGCCCTTTACATAAGATCGGACGAAAATATATATGCAAGCTATATAAATCTTAACCGATTTTGTCCAAACTGGGCGCCATGCTATGCAATTGGGCCAATGGGAAAATAAAAATAATAATATGGGGACTATAATTAAATTTGTAATGAAACAATACTTTTGTAAAAAAAATACAAGTAAATATCGCTGAATGAAAACTATTTAAATAACTTTCAAGTTTATTTGGTCAAAATGGGGGATTTTTCCCGTCCTTCTCCACCATAAACCTATTTTTTTCTCACTCTCACCTGGTTTTCCTCTCCACCAAAGGCATGAAAAAAAGAAAATAAATTCCCTATTTCTTGTTGCTTTATGTTTTTTTCAAGAGTTTTTTTATACAGATTTCTATATGTTTCTCCTCTCTATGTCCCATTTTTTTCTAAAAAAAAAATTAAACTAATATCACTCCCTTTTTTCCTTCACCTTCCACTACAACCTACAGCCAGAATTTTTTCTTTACGCCTCCGTTTTTTTTAATTGTGGTTCTGTATATTCGGCTCTTTTTCAAGTTTTTCCTCTCTCTTCATGTATTAAATAGTTGCAAAATTAAAGTTTTTAGTTTTACTAGGTTCCTATTTTTTATTACTTGTGAGGGGTTTGTGCGGTTTTTGTATACAGACTTTCGTTATTTTCTTGGCTTAGTTTTTAGCAAAATTAAAGTTTTCTAGTGGTTTTAAGTTCACTTCAAGTCAAGTTAATTAAAATTGGGAAGAGATAGATGGCAAGAGGTAGGGAGAGAGTCGTCGGCGAGGGTAAAATAGGATAATGTAACAAAAACTTTGCGAAATTAAAGTATTGGGTTAAGGGATTTATATTAGAAATGAGTAATGGCAAACTTAAAGATTTCAGTTGGGAATAATTAGTAAGGAGGGAAATTTAAATCCGATCAAAAAAAAAAAAAATAATAATAATAATTCCAAGAATATGTGAAATAAGTCCTTAAGGTGAAAAGGGTATATGATTTTATACCCTCTAAGAGGATTAAAAAAATACAAATTTTGCCATATTCACTTGCAAAATATGGGTAACATTTTCCCCATTATAAGTGAATGTCAAATGATGAGATAAAATACCCCGTAAGAAATCGAAATGCCAAATTAAAGTCAATACGATTTAAACCTTGAAAGGTTCTAAAGTGTGATGGTACAATGCCAAATTATAGACACTTCGACAATCCGAATGACAGTGATATTTTTTAGAGTAAGAGATTGAAACCCCAAATGTTTTTAAAAGGTGCCAATACCACTATTTGGTATTTATTGCTAAACAAGTTCTAATATTACGGACTTCGTGCGAGCAAATCTTGATCTTTATATGGGTGGTAATGTCAAAAGATGAGCCTTCATTGACAAGTTGTGGCTACGTGATACAGGTGCCTCTTAGATAACGAAATTACAACCACTTGGCCTGGATAATTTGAATAATTCTGCAAATTCAGTTATATGGATATAATCCACTACAAAAGATCCTGAAAATTTCTGTAAAATCCAAGGCCATTATTAATTCTTGTCAATGAGTCCTACCTCTAGTGCGGATATCATCTGTAAGTAGTGTGGAAAATAAAGTTCTTCCTCTAGCCTATTTTTTAGCCAAATCACAAAGTTACAGCATAACCAAGACCTGACCGTATCTTTATCTAAATATTGGTTCTATTTATCAATTCTAGGCTCTAGACCCTCAAAGACCCCTACAAGTCTTTGGTGCCCCAAAATTTAGATTTCGGTGTACCAAAGACCCTATATATCTCTCGATTTGAATTAGGTCTAGAATCGTGTGTGTTAAGTTTCCTGAAAATCGGACCAGATTTAGATATAGCTCCCATATATATTTTCGTCCGATTTTATGTAAATGGTGTACCAAAGTCCCTATATATCTTTCGATTTGCACGAAATTTGGCACAGCGTACTGAATTAGGTCTAGAATGATGTGTGTTAAGTTTCCTGAAGATCGGTCCAGATTTAGATATAGCTCCCATATATATTTTCGTCCGATTTTATGTAAATGGTGTACCAAAGTCCCTAAATATCTTTCGATTTGCAAGAAATTTGGCACAGCGTACTGAATTAGGTCTAGAATGATGTGGGTTAAGTTTCCTGAAAATCGGTCCAGATTTAGATATAGCTCCCATATATATTTTCGTCCGATATATAAATGGTTCACCAAAGACCCCAAGGTAGGCCGATTGACAAAAAATTTGGCACAGCGTACTGAAGTAGATATAACCTAGCTTGAAGCAACTCTGTATCCGACCAAATGAAAAATATAGTATAGGTTGCAGAATGGCATGTTTATGGATCCATTTGCATGTTAATGGTCCTTCAAAAATTCGACGTCTGTTAGGATTCATCTGTTGAATATACCCACAGTGGTGAAGGGTATCATATAGTCGGCCCCGTCCGACTTTACTACTTTCCTTACTGGTTTATCATTAAAGAAATTTTGCAATGCATGAAAAAGATAATAATCGCTACGGACTGTATGACGGATGCATTAAAACTTCCCAATTAAGCTCCCGAATTTTCTGGCGAGTCACTGTAGATGTCTGTGGCCTAGTGTTGTCCTGGTGGAACACGACACGTCTCCTGTTGGCCAATTCTGATCAATTGCTATCTTCAAACGGCCCAGTTGTTGACAGTAGAAATCAGAATTTAGAGTTTGGCCATATGCAACTTATAATAAATAATCCCCTTCCAGTCCCACCAAATGCATAGCAGAACCTTTCTGACCGTTAGTCAACTTCGATCATTTCTCCGATATAATCGACATTTTCGACGACCAACCTAATGGATTTCTTTTCCCCCAAACTTATACAAAGAGCAAATCTACCTTACACTGAACTGTTGGAACAAAATTCCATACAAGCCCTTGTCGTTCCATGCCGTTAGTCCATGAAACAGTTCGTTGGGTTTTTGGTGCAAAATTTCCCTGAAATCGGATAAAATTGTATATGGGGGCAATATCCAAATATGAATTGAATAAAATCCAAACTTAACACTGATTATTCTAGACTCAATTCAGTACGATATGCAAAATTTCGTGCCGATCGAAACCGTATGAAATTACACGTGAAGCTATATAAAAATTTGGACTGACCAAAATTTGTAATTATTCTCAGTTATCTAATTTGCCTTAAGGAATACGTTTTAAATTAAGTATCGGAAGTTTTTAGGTTTTTGACGATCGAAATCGGACGAAATTATACACAAAACTTTGTCTAACTCTGAATCGACTGAAATTTGTAATCAAATAAAATTTCTTTGTAGTTCGTTTGAAAAAAATTCTAATTCGCTCCCTTAAGGTATGCTTTGATTTTATGCACTTGTAATCCCTTAAAGTATACCTTTAAATTTTATTAGGTTTTTTTGCCGATCGAAATCGGACGAAATTATACACGAAGCTATATCTAAATCTGGATCGACTAAAATTTGTAATTAAATAAAATTTCTTTGATGTTCCTTTGAAAAAAAATCTAATTCGCTCCCTTAAGGTATGCTGCGCTTTAAAGCATTTGTGATCCCTTAAAGTATATTTTTAAAATTGAATAACGAAAGTTTTCTGGTTTCTTGAAAAAAAAAAAAAAATGAATAAATAAATAATTAGCTCTGTTTATATTCTCTTACTTCCTCCTTCTCCTTTAGCATCTATATACCATAGAGGAAAACTTGTGAACAAATGAAATAATTTAAATTCACTTAAAATGTTGTTCTTTCTTCTATCATTCCATTGAAATTCCCTGGGCATTATTTTTTGTGCTCTCCCTCTCTCTCTCTCTAACTCCCTCCCCGAGGGGGCAAAATACTAAACACGCTGGAAAAATGTTAGAAAATAAGAAATTCTATAAAAACAAGACATTGACAAGTTGCTAAAACAAGAAAAAGCCAAAGAAAAGAAATGTTGTAGTTGAAAAAAAAGAAGAGGAAGCATCAGCAATAGCAGTAGCAGCAGAAAAAAAGTAACAGCAACGCTTAACAATGAAAACATGTGAATGACAGTTGTAAAAGTGCTGCATAAAATTAAATAGTAAGCAGCAGCCAACAACAACAACAGCAACGAACGAAGAACAACAAGAAATCATTGGGGAAATATTCTAGCAAAAGCACCTTCCTTCCACCAACAGCTTGGCAAGATACATGGAAAACAACATCCAGCATCTTAGCAACAATAAAAGTATCAATACAAGTAGTTGTTATGCAGTAAAAAAAAGCCAGTAAGTGGCCGTTGTCTAAAAGCTGGAGAAGAAGTTTGCAGCAGTTGTTTCTGATGCCAACGTGCCAATGGCACTTGCAATTGCAACATTTAGATAGGTTTCAGAAAACAGAAGAAGAAGAGGACGAAAAACAGATATTGGCAGTAGCACTGAAAAGCCAGTCAAAGCAAAGACATTGGCATGATAATGCGCGTAAACAACATTTCATTGAAATCGTTGGTGTTCTGTTTTTTTGCGAATGGTTTCCACATCCAGAGCGAATAAGAGAGGGGATAGAAAAGGCGCATGGTGTACCATCATTATTGCCACCGTTGGTTGCAGCATCTGATGATGATTATCTTTTACACCATCATATCCCGTAGCAATAACAACTAGCAATACGATTTTTTTTTCTTTTTATATAAAATGGAAATCTTTATGTGGCAAAAAGGGGGTTCTGTAGAGGAAGGTAAATATTTTTCGTTTCACAAACGAACTGAGATGGATACTAAAATGTCATATATGACAAGAAGAAAAACAAAAGGAAAATACACATAAAAATTTATTGCTAGTATTTTTGACAGTTTCCATTCGTGACAGATATTTTGGAGATATTTGTTTGTTAGTTGAGACATTTGTAAGGTGTAACATATGGTTAATAAAGTATATTGCATACTTTTAGGAGGCACTTAATTTGTTTGTTTGTTTTCTTTGGTGTGGCATACATTTATGGTGGCATGGAAATGGAAATAAATCCATTTTAGAAGTATTTTTTTATTGGGAGGAGAAGAAGCAATGATGATTTGGTGGCGTATAAAAGTAAGCTATTGTGGTTAAACATTTATTTGATTTCAAAATGACTGGAGATAGTTTTAAAGTGATGTTTTATAGTAAAGGAAGGAGTATTTTATTGCACTAAATATTGTCCTGCCATAGACGAACATGAAGTGAATAATGGGAAACTAAATTTTTTATATCAACGTAACACAGTGCTATCGATCAGAATCGTAGTTTTGGAGGTAAATTATCGGAAATTTAATTCATAAAATTTTGAAAAAAAAAATAGTAGTAATAAAATAATCGCAAAGTGGTTGTCTTAGGCCTTCAATAGCATTACAAATCTTATCTTTGAGGTCTTGAATCGACGCTGGGCTTTTGGTATAGATCTTATCCTTCATTTGGGGTCCTGGGAAGGAAGTCTATGTTAAATCATAAGATCTCGGTGGCCATTCAAAACATAAAACTGTCCGGATATTTGTTTAGTAAGTGGACATTTTCATGGTCCATATCATTTAAATCCGACAGTAAATAAATTAACAGTAACTGCTGATCCGACATCAAAAATGCCAAATCGCCAAGTTGCTGAACAATATCCTCGAAAGGCTCACGAAATGTATGTTTCAGGACATGAATTGACGCTGGGCAGATGAAGATTTCGATTTAACAACACAAAATCTTGAATAATTATGTCTATTTCTTCGAGAAATAAAACGGACCGGAAAATTTTCCCAGAAAATAATGACGGCCTTGTAGCTTTTGTTGTTGTAGCAGCCCTATTGCTTTTACACAATGGGCTGAGGTGGCAGACATTGGCCGAGAAAGACTCGTTTCGGATCGTAGACCCCTCTGTCGTGGAAACGAGTTTTTGTAGTAGTATCGCCGACTTGTTGAATGTACCATCCGACAATAACCATAAAACTGCAGTTATCATACCTCGATGGAACAGTATATGCACAACTTCAACTTCTTGTTCCGATAATCAACCAGTCACACGTTGAAGATTGTGAAGCTTCGCAATAGTGACTATTGTTGTTTCCGAGACAACGATCAAATCAGTAAAGATATCATACACCACATAGAGGTATAATGTCTTTGGTCATATGCCTGTAACATGACCTATAACCTCTTTAGAGGATATACATAGAATATATTTCTGAGTCGATTTATGCATGTCGGTCCGACCATCCCTCTCACTGTCAATGTTAGAGGGTGCAGAAAGAATACGTTAAAATTGGTATAGCTCTTTTTTTTTTGGTACAAGGATGAACTCATTGATGAAAACCGGTTCCGATTTATATATAGCTTCAATATGTCCGTCCGATTTTACAATAGTTCGACAGTGTCTTAAATATTTGATCTATGGAACTTAAAATATTCTTACAAAGTTTTGTCAGATTCGGTTCAAAGGTATTTCTCTCATATATATATATATATATATATAGAATATATAGAATACCGTCTGTCCGTCTGTTGTCTGGTATAGAAAATAGGATACCTCGGTATACATTTTGTTACAGCCTGTTACCCCCACGTTTTCTAGGGGTCTTGTCTATAATTTGATACTTTGGGATCCCATTAGATATCAAATTCACCAACCAAAAAATTACCAATATGGGTCTAATTTTTTATAGGATTCCCCAAAATGTTGCACATGTCTATTGGTAGTCCCACAAAAGTTATTCTACTAAATTGGCTATAATTTTTGGAGTTCTCAGGGAAGGAAAAAAATGAACAAGATCGGACCACAAAGTGCCTATAATGTCGTATTCCGTGACGTTGGTGGGTTAACAGTTTAAATAAATGACCAATGGAGGTCTGCATAATTTGTATGCATTATAAGGACCTGAGTTTTTATAATACCAGAATTGTATAAGCCTTAAGACCCAAGCTAATATGTAAAATATATTCCCCACAACGAAGAGGAATGGAAATAGGTTTTCTTCAATACTTGGGGCTATAGAAGAAACATATCTTCTGTTAAGACAAATTGCATAATAAAATACAGCTTGGACTTTCAAAACACCTCATATATGGTGTCTATATCGAAACGTGAGCCTATAAAAAAATTATGATGCAAAACCTGACTTCTATTGCCAAATTGCTGTCACTTCCAGCCGAAAAATGATTCTATTAAAATATGGACCTCTATCTGTTAAATATTTCCAATATTATCAAACAACTAATTCAATTGAAAAATACCGCCGGGACATTCAAAATTCCCCAGAAATATTCCGAACCGCTATTTCGGTCTAAGCAAAATTGATAATTTCTTCTAAGTAAATGTGAAATTAAAGCCACTTCGATGGCTAGGGCCTTCAAAATACCCAAAAACGACACAATATCTTTCCGATTATGACGAAATTTAATTTACTTAAAAAAGCAAACCCGCTTTATTGGCCTAAGAAAACGACATAATTTTCTCTTCTATGCGAGTTTTTATTTCTGGATCTTATAAATAGGAGATTAAAGCCGCTTCGGTGGAACCTTCAAAATACCAAAAATATAAATACATGTTCCTAAATAGCCCCGTATGTAAAGGCCACCTGGCATTTACGGTATGTTCAAGTCCTAGTCCAAGTTTCCAACCTGAGCGTATGTATTTTTGGTATTTCCATTTCTCATGGCCGCTATTTACTATT
>NW_026884816.1:0-5745 GCF_032173495.1 Musca vetustissima | reverse complement strand
GAATTGGATGATATTTGGCGTAGGTCACATATTTGGCCCTAGGACGAAATTGGGAAAATTTTTCGTCCGACTTAATGAAAATGGTCCCTATATATCTTTCGATTTGCACGAAATGTTGCATAGTACACTGAATTGAGTTTAAAATGACGTGTGCCAAGTTTCGAGACAATCGGTCAGATTTATATATAGGTCCCATATATATTTTCGTTCGATTTAAGGTAAACGGGGCAGGTCCTATATATCTTTCGATTTCCACGAAATTTGGCATAGCGTACTAAATTAGGTCTAGAATGATGTATGTAAAGTTTCATGAAAATCGGTTCAGATTCAGACATAGCTTTCATATATATTTTCCACCGATTTAATGTAACTGGGGCACCAAAGTCCCTATATATTTTTTGATTTGCACGAAATTTGTCATAGGATACTGAATTGAGTCTAGAATGACATGTGCCAAGTTACGAGAAAATCGGGTCAGATTTATATATAGCTCCCATATATTTTTCGTCCGATTTAATGTAAATGGTACACCAAAGTCCCTATATATCTTTCGATTTGCACGAAATTTGGCATAGTTTCTATAGGTCAAATGACCACTTTTTCTGTGCAAAATTAATAGCGGCAACAAAATCATAGCATTCGTCATGAAATTTGGCCCAACTTATTTTTTTGTGTTACTTGAATCGTTTTTTGTTGAATTTGGAAGAAATCGGATCAGATTTAGATATAGCTCCCATATATATTTTCGTCTGATTTTATGTAAATGGTGCACCATACTGCCAATATTAGTCCGATTTAGACAAAATTTTGCACAGAGTATTGAATTAGGTCTAGATTGATATGTGTCAAGTTTTGTTGAAATCGGTTCAGATTTAGATATAGCTCCCATATATAGTTTCGTCCGATTTTATGTAAACAGAGCACCATACTGCCAATATTGGTCCGATTGAGACAACATTTTGCACAGAGAACTGAATTAGGTCTAGATTGATATGTGCCAAGTTTTGTTGAAATCGGTTCAGTTTTAGATATAGATCCCATATATAGTTTCGTCCGATTTTATGAAATAGAGCACCATACTCCCAATATTGAGATTGAGAGTCCGATTGAGACAAAATTTTACACAGAGTATTGAATTATGTCCAGATTGATGTATGCGAAGTTTTGTTGGAATCGGTTCTGATTTAGATATAGCTCCCATATATAGTTTCGTCCGATTTTAGGTAAATGGTGCACCAAACTGAAAATCGATTGGCACAACATTTTGCACAGCGTCCGGAATTTAGTCGAGTTTGACATCTGTGAAGTTTTGTTTAAATCGGTCCAGATTTATATACAAATTTAATTATACAATTTATATATACACCATTTATAAATGGTGCAACAAACTCACAATAATGGTCCGATTTAAACGAAATTTTGCACAGCGTCAGTCCAGTTTGGCTATGAAGTTTTCCTTGAAATCGGTCCATATTGAGATTTTAGGTAAATGGTGCACCAAACATTCAATATTTATGCGATTGGCATGCAATTTTCTTATAGATTTCAGAATGTCATGTGTATGTGTATGTGTTTTTATTGGCTCAAATATCTATGTAGATCACATTTGTTTTTACCCGATTCCATGTTAATGGTCATCCAAAGATGGTATGTCTTTTCTATCAACAGGATGTGTACAATTATCATTTTTTGTTTGTACCAAATTGGTAAAGGGCATCATATAGTCGGTCTGACTATTGATCTTTCCTTACTGGTTGTCTTTGAAAACATTCATCTTTCTGTGACATTTTTTCAAAATTTGCGCTAATTTTAAGTAAAATAAATGTACTATTTGCTTTAAAAATTTCTCTCTTTTATCCGAAATGTTGTCGACATTAATTTTGCTCACTACGTGTTTGAAAACAGCAACGGTTTTTTTCTTTTTGTTACCATCTTTCCGCCATATTTCAAAAAGTTCGATTTTTTATACGGAGGTTGCCTAGATAAAAGAGGCATTACTCGCAAAATGCAAAAAATCGCAACTTGAAATAAATTTAAATTAACTCATTACTTATCACTTAATTTATGTGCAAAATTTCAAAGAGGTCATATTGGGTCATTTTTTTAATAGCTTACTGAAAGTCAATCTATCAAATTACTTTAACATTTTAAAGTCTTCATAGACTGAAGGGTTATTTTCAAGTATAGTGTCGCAAACATAAAAATGTTTTGTTTTAATATAAATATGCTCACTTGTATCTATATTTTCCATTTTACACTAATTAATTATTGTAAACACAATCGAAATTATACGCACTAAAAGTTGACTAAGCCCCACAGAAATATAAGCATATTTATAGAATAAATTGTATTGAGCGACTTGCACGGCCAGCTGTGTAACGGTACTTTATATTTAGCACTAATAAATATCAAGTGTCTCTATTTTAGAGTGTTCTAAATACAAAAACAACAACAACTCGTGAAGAACGACACTTTGATTTTTTTCAATTTTGCACAGAAAAACCGTTCATTTGACCTATAGTGCATTGTAAGAAGCAACTCAATGTCTGACCAAATGAAAAATTTAATACAGGTTGCAGAATGACATGCTTATGGATCCATTTTCATTTTACTGGTCCTTCATGAATGCGACGTCTCTGAGGATTCATCTGCTGAATATACCCAAAGTGGTGTACGGTATCATATAATCGGCCCGTCCGACTTTACTACTTTCCTTACTGGTTTAAAGAATATTTTTTTTAGTATTAAAATATAAAATTATATTATTGTAATATACATTTAACATACATATGTATGTGTGTTGTGTGTTTGTGACATGTTTTGCACCGCAATAGATGACACAAAAGTCGGTTTTTAAAAAAAAGATACAATTTGCTTTCAAAAAACTTTGTTGAGCACAACAAAATTTCGGCAAAACATTAATATGGATAATGTAGGAAACATGTTTCGAGTTGTTGCTGCTGTTGTTGTTGTTACATCTGTTACAAACCATTTTTTGTATATATGTGTAATCCTTGTCAATGTTTTATGTCAAATGAGCAATTTTTGAGGACCATTAGAAAATATGGTTATTCCGGTTTGTGTGTCTCCGGAACAAATGGAAGGATACAAATGTACATACATATGTGTGTCATTAAGTCAAAGTGTGCATAGAGAATTTGTTGTCGTTGTTGTTTTATGGTTATGATGAAATAATAACATTTGCTGACATTTTATTTTGTGGTAAATAAGTTTGTGTGCGTGTATGTTCTATTTCATATTAATTCTTGTAAACTTTCTTATACAAAATAGGGACAGGACACATTTTTACATATGTTTTAAAAATGGGATTTTCTATAATGTATAGGTATGTTGTTAGAAACGGACAAGTAACATCATGCTAATACACATTAAAAAAAAAACAAAACATTTTTAAGGACCAATAGAAGGCATAGATTTTTTAAAAAATATTTTTTCAAGGACGTGGATTTTTAAAAGAATATTTTTTCAAGGACTCACACAAGGCGTGGATTTTTTTAAGAATATTTTCAAGGACTCACACAAGGCGTGGATTTTTTTAAGAATATTTTGACAAGGACCCACACAAGGCGTGGATTTTTTAAAGAATATTTTCTAAGGGGCCCACACAAGGCGTGGATTTTTTAAAGAATATTTTCTGAAGGAGTCACACAAGGCGTGGATTTTTTAAAGAATATTTTCTCAAGGACTCACACAAGGCGTGGATTGTTTAAATAATATTTTCTGAAGGACTCAAAAAAGGCGTGGATTATTTAAGAATATTTTCTGAAGGACTCACACAAGGCGTGGATTTTTTAAAGAATATTTTTTAAGGACTATTTGAAGAATATTTTTTAAGGACTATTTGAAGAATATTTTTTTAAGGACTATTTGAAGGCTTGGATTTTTTAAAGAATATTTTTTCAAGGACTCACACAAGGCGTGGATTTTTTAAAGAATATTTTTTCAAGGACTCACACAAGGCGTGGATTTTTTAAAGAATATTTTTTTAAGGACTCACACAAGGCGTGGATTTTTTAAAGAATATTTTTTCAAGGACTCACACAAGGCGTGGATTTTTTAAAGAATATTTTTTCAAGGACTCACACAAGGCGTGTAGTTTTTAAAGAATATTTTTTCAAGGACTATTTGAAGAATATTTTTTAAGGACTATTTGAAGAATATTTTTTAAGGACTATTTGAAGGCGTGGATTTTTAAAAGAATATTTTTTAAGGACTATTTGAAGAATATTTTTTTAAGGACTATTTGAAGAATATTTTTTTAAGGACTATTTGAAGGCGTGGATTTTTTAAAGAATATTTTTTAAGGACTATTTGAAGAATATTTTTTTAAGGACTATTTGAAGGCGTGGATTTTTTAAAGAATATTTTTTAAGGACTATTTGAAGGCATGGATTTTTTAAAGAATATTTTTTAAGGACTATTTGAAGGCGTGAATTTTTTAAGGACTATTTGAAGGCGTGGATTTGTTAAAGAATATTTTTTAAGGACTACGAGAGTCGTAGATTTTTAAAAGAATATTTTTTAAGGACTATTAAAGGCGTATTTTTAAAGAATATTTTTGGTAAGGACTATTTGAAGGCGTGGATTTTTTAAAGAATATTTTTTAAGGACTATTTGAAGGCGTGGATTTTTTAAAGAATATTTTTTAAGGACTATTTGAAGGCGTGGATTTTTTAAAGAATATTTTTTAAGGACTATTTGAAGGCGTGGATTTTTTAAAGAATATTTTTTAAGGACTACCCAAGGCGTGGATTTTTTAAAGAATATTTTTTAAGGACTACCCAAGGCGTGGATTTTTTAAAGAATATTTTTTAAGGACTACCCAAGGCGTGGATTTTTTAAAGAATATTTTTTAAGGACTACCCAAGGCGTGGATTTTTTAAAGAATATTTTTTAAGGACTATTTGAAGGCGTGGATTTTTTAAAGAATATTTTTTAAGGACTATTTGAAGGCGTGGATTTTTTAAAGAATATTTTTTAAGGACTATTTGAAGGCGTGGATTTTTTAAAGAATATTTTTTAAGGACTATTTGAAGGCGTGGATTTTTTAAAGAATATTTTTTAAGGACTATTTGAAGGCGTGGATTTTTTAAAGAATATTTTTTAAGGACTATTTGAAGGCGTGGATTTTTTAAAGAATATTTTTTAAGGACTATTTGAAGGCGTGGATTTTTTAAAGAATATTTTTTAAGGACTATTTGAAGGCGTGGATTTTTTAAAGAATATTTTTTCAAGGCTCCCAAAGAGGCGTGGATTTTTTAAAGAATATTTTTTCAAGGCTCCCAAAGAGGCGTGGATTTTTTAAAGAATATTTTTTCAAGGCTCCCAAAGAGGCGTGGATTTTTTAAAGAATATTTTTTCAATGCTCCCAAAGAGGCGTGGATGTTTTAAAGAATACTTTTTCAAGGCTCCCAAAAGGAGGCGTGGATTTTATAAAGAATATTTTTTCAAGGCTCCCAAAGAGGCGTGGATTTTTTAAAGAATATTTTTTCAAGGCTCCCAAAGAGGCGTGGATTTTTTAAGGCTCCCAAATAGGCGTGGATCTTTTAAAGATTATTTTTTCAAGGCTCCCAAAGAGGCGTGGATTTTTTAAAGAATATTTTTTCAAGGCTCCCAAAGAGGCGTGTCAAGGCTCCCAAAGAGGCGTGGATTTTTTAAAGAATATTTTTTCAAGGCTCCCAAAGAGGCGTGGATTTTTTAAAGAATATTTTTTCAAGGCTCCAA